>NW_012120710.1:5376288-5378256 GCF_000951035.1 Colobus angolensis palliatus | reverse complement strand
CAAGTAAGCAACTCCATGTCCAAAGGGAAGTTAATATTCTTTTTCTTGTTTCTTTTTTTCTTATTCTTTTTTTTTTTTTGAGACCGAGTCTCACTCTGTCCCCCAGGCTAGAGTGCAGTGGTGCAATCTTGGCTCACTGAAAGCTCCGCCTCCCACGTTCAAGTGATTCTCCTGCCTCAGCCTCCTGAATAGCTGGAATTACAGGCACCTGCCACCATACCCGGCTATTTTTTGTGTTTCTAGTAGTTTCATCATGGTGGCCAGGCAGGTCTTGAACTCCTGACCTCAGGTGATCCACCCACCTCGGCCTCCCAACGGGCTGGAATTACAGGCATGAGCCACTGCACCCAACCCAAAAGTTAATACTCTTACCTGCCACTTCAAAGGTTACCTATGGCTCCTCTGGAGATATGTTCCACTGTCCAATGGGAGCTGTGGCAGAAGGTCTGGCGGGCTTGCTTGGCTATTTCAGCCATCATTGGTTCAGGTGCCAATGGCTCCCTTTGGAGTGCTGGGCATTTCCTCTTCCAATATCCAGTTTCTTTACAATGTACACACTGATTTATGCCCAAGGCATGGTGACTTGGATGCCCAGTTTTATGTTTTCCACCTTTTCGTTTCCCTTGTTTAGGCTAAGAACCAGGAGGGCAATCCCATGTGGGAGGTGAGCTTAAGGCTGCAGCCAAGAGCTGCACCTTTTGGGAGGTCCTTTTTGCTCTTTCTGCTTCGTATATTCTGCCCCTGTTATTAAAAACTAAAAATGCCATATTTAAAGCCTGGGGAGAGACTTCTTCAGCACTGCAAGCGAGGATGGATATGATAGGCCGCCAGTGGATATAACTCCTTTAGAAGGAAGGAAATTAACTTTTGATACCCATACATTGGTTCAGGACTTGGAAACTCATGGATTTGACAAAACACAAGCAGAAACAACAGTATCAGCACTAACTACTTTATCATATGTCAGCCTGGATACTACTGATAAAAAGATGGTCACTCATGCTCCACAGGAAATAACAGTACAAGAGCCAATGGCTCATTTGGGCTCTATCAGGAGAGAAATGGTCATCCTAGAGAAAAGTGAATTCACAAATCTGAGAGCAGAGAATGAGGAAATGAAAACTGAATTAGACAAAGTTAAGCAACAACTAATACATGAAACCAGTTGAATCAGAGCAGATAATAAACTGGATATCAACCTAGAAAGGAGCAAAGTAACAGATATATTTACAGATTAAGAAAAGCAACTTAAGGAAGCAACTACAGAATTTACAAAAACAGATACCCAAACCAAAATATTATTTCAGTGACCAGTAATAAAACTGATGCTGAAATTTCTTCCTTAGAACACTGATGGAGTCTAACAAACTTGAGACAATTCGTTATCTTGCAGTCTCAGTATTTAACTGCCTGGCAGTAGCGTTGGGATTTTAGAGATTCTGGAAGTAGTATTAATGCTCTTACTGCTGTGGCTATTGGCTTCTTAGAACACCAAACCAGGAGCGATTGATTTGGAACATTGTCTGTTGCAGCAAAAATTTACCATACAAGATTATTCAAAGTATATAAGGACTGAAAGAGGAAATGTTTCAGAATGAGAAGAGATATTTTGTCTTTATTGTGTGTGTGAGAGTGTGTGTGTGTGTGTCTTTTTTATATTGAAAAGCTGTCATTCAAACCTGGTTTATTTGAGATAGAAGAGCATTTTGTCCTTTTGATAGTTCATAGAAATTGAACCAGAGTTTTCTTGTGTTTGCTTGATCAGTTCTGTAAATCATACAGGATCTTGTTGGTATTGGCTGAATATTTGAAAACTATTCGCTAGCCTACATACTTATTACTGAATTAACTTCCCTGATAACGATTGTATAATTAAATTTTTCTATAAAATAAAAGGTTATTACAACCACAACAATAACAATAACAACAACAACAAAAGCTGATCCATAGGAGTCTGGGGACCCATAC
>NW_012120710.1:5371310-5372963 GCF_000951035.1 Colobus angolensis palliatus | reverse complement strand
AGTCACCAGGGCATCAGCTTTATCTGTTTGATGCTTGTTGTTGAGCTCTGTTAGGGTGGTCTAGAAATGTTCTTCACTCTAGGGTTTGTTTAGCTGTAGTAGTAAGTCATGTCCTTCCCGTGCCTTTAGGGATGCCCTGAGTGCTCATGAGTTCTCTTCTCTCTGATAGGCCAGACCTCAAATATCTCCCCACTCCATGTTATGTCTGAGATTTGCTCAGCTGACAATTTTCTGGTTACACTTTGCTTGACTTACGGAGTTTCATCCTATGTATGCGTGACTTAATATTGATCAAACAGACCCAGTGGGACCTCTATGCAGATTTCTGGAGCTCAAGTTTCCTGCACAGATCTCTCCTTCCTCCAACTCTTTTCCTAAACTTCCAGTCACCCCAGTTATCCTCTATTGAAATCTGTGCTCCCTCAACTCAGCAAGACTACCATGGTCTACTTTGGATCTCTCCTCCTGCACAGTGGTCCAGAACTGCACCAGCAAAACATCCAGGGTGTTCATCGATCTCATCTTGTTTATTTCTTTTACCCAAGGACACTAGTATTCCCCTGCTTGTTGGCTTGTTGTCTAATGTGTAAAAGGAGTTGCTTCATATATTCTTTGGGTTTTTTAGTTCTTCAAGACAGGAAGTTAAAACTTCTGTTTTACTTCAATATGACTCGAAATTGAAGTCTTAGTTGGACAATTCTGAGGAACACTTCACAAGGTTTGTGTAAGACTCCAGGCAAGGTTGAGCTCTGATTGCCCACAGTCATATCTCATTCATTACATACCCATTATTAGATTTTTTCCCTTGCCTATTCCACATTCCCCCACTTCCTCACTCCTTTCTATAATCATCTCCAAGGCAAACTGCACTTAAGTCTTTGTATCAGACTCCGTTTTGGGGGAGCCTGAACGTAGATAATGGGATCCCCCAGAAATTACACCTCACAGCAAGGCTTATGACAACTATTTTATTATTTATTTATTTATATTTCTGTTGCACTTCAAGTTACGGGGTACATGTGCAGAACGTGCAGGTTTGTTACATGGTATACACGTGCCATGGTGGTTTGCTTTACCCATCAATCCATCACCTACATGAGGTACTTCTTCTAATGCTATCCTTCTGCCAGCCCAACCCCCGACAGGCCCCAGTGTGTGATGTCCCCTCTCCCCCATGTCCATATGTTCTCATTTTTCAACTCTCACTTATGAATGAGAACATGTGGTGTGTGGTTTTCTGTTCTTGTGTTAGTTTGCTGAGAATGATGGCTTCCAGCTTCATCCATGTCCCTGCAAAGGACATGAACTCATCCTTTCTATTGCTGCATAGTATTCCATGGTGTATATGTGCCACATTTTCTTTATCCAGTCTATCATTAATGGGCATTTGGGTTGGTTCCAAATCTTTGCTATTATGAACAGTGCTGCAATAAACATACTTATGTATGTGTCTTTACAGTAGAATGATTTATAATCCTTTGGGTATATACCCAGTAATGGGGTTGTTGGGCCAAATGCGACTACTATCTTACTAAGGAGAACCAGGAGGAAAGAAAATGGGAAATGAGGCAGAAAAAAGTGAAAGCTCCTAATAGGACAGAGCATAACCATACTGGCCATTGCTGCAGACAACTGAGTTCTTTTTTTTTTTTT
>NW_012120710.1:5352119-5370150 GCF_000951035.1 Colobus angolensis palliatus | reverse complement strand
ATTCAAGGATAAAATGGGTTAGGCCACTTGATATGGTTTGGCTCTGTGTTATCTCCCAAATCTCATGTGGAGTTGTGATCCTCAGTGTTGGAAGAGGGTCTTCATGGGACGTGTTTGGATCATGGAGGAGAGTTCCCCCTTGCTGTTCTCATGATAGTGAGTTCTCATGAGATCTGGTGGTTTAAAAGGGTGGTCCCAGCCCCTTCACTCTCTCACTTCCTCCTGCTCTCACCATGTAAGATATGTTTGCTTCCCCTTTGCCTTTTGCCATGATTGTAACTTTCCTGAGTCCTCCCCAACCATGCCTCCTGTACAGCCTGTGGAACTGTGAATCAATAAACCTCTTTTCTTCATAAATTATCTAGTCCCAGGTAGTTCGTTATAGCAATGCTAGAACAGACTAATACACCACTTTGACTTACTACTTTATCAGTGATCTATTGTCTCTCCAAAATGCAGTGCATTAAAACAATCACCGTTTTATTCTGACTCATGACTCTGAAGGTCATCAGTTTAGGCGAGGCAATGAAACAACTTTGGTTTCAGCTGGGTGGTTCTTCTGATGGTGTCTCCTGGGGTCACTCATGGGGCTGTAGTTAGTTTCTTGGTGACTTGCTTGGGGCTGCCTCACTCACGTGCCTGGTGGTTGGTATTACCCATTTCCTGGCTCTAGTGTCTCTAGCTGATGAGCTTGGCAGCAGCATTCTAAGAGGGCAGGGGAGAAGCTCCTCGGCCACTTGCCTTGTTCGCCTGGAACATCTACCACATCACTCTTAATATATCCTAGTGCCAAAGCAAGTCATAAAGTCAGCACAGAATCAAGGGGGTTGGAAAACAGATTCTCCCTCTTAAAGTGAGGAGCTGCTAAGAATGCATGGCTATTTTTAATCTTTCACCTTTCTCATATTTTATTGTCTTGTTTCTAAGTTAGAAATACCCCTTGCAAAATTTCCATATAACTTACAAAAAGTCATAGAGCAATGTTAGCACAAAGGAGAGTACTATAAAAAAAACTGTTATTATGATTGGGTCTCAGTACAGATACATATTTTAAAGAATAAAACATCTTAATGTACTTTTTATTATCATGGTAGTACATGTACACAGTGTTAGCACAAAATTCTGTTACGTTTACTTTGTACAGAAGGAAAATGTATTCAGTGGAAACAAGGCTGTTTCTGACTAATACTTCTAGCTTATGTTCTACTTCTTGATTTGTACAAAGGCCAAGATCTGATCAGTCAATTGAATGTTATCAGGTTATTACAACATCTCCTTTTCAGATTGAAATAGACTGTTTACCCTTCTTAATATGTCTGGATCTTCTTTGCTCCACTTTATGCATTTCTGTATCCCAAATTCATATCAGCCTTTTACATAAAAATAATAATGAGTTTCTTGTTGTCTTTTCACAAGTCCATGTTACCTCTCCTGTAAAGTCTTCCCTGACTCCCCTGGGGAAGTTCTCCCTCCTCCTTCCCTCCACAGTGTCTCAGATATACACCTATTATAATAAAGATCACCTCTATATTAATCTGTTGACCTGTCTGTCTCTCCATACAGTCAACAGCAGAAATTCAACTTTAATGATCTTCAAATACCTAGTGTCAAGCAAAAGCTCTGGCAAGAAATAAATGCACAATGAGAATCAGCAAAAAAAAAAAAAAAAAAAAAGGAAGAAGAAGAAGTTACTGTTTAGGCTAGTTTTGCCTTTAGACTGTATCACCTCTCATTATCACCAATTTTTCAGGTAAATGCTGTTATGTGCTGAATTATGTCCCGCTCAAATTTATATGCCAAGATTCTAACCCCTAGACTTCGGAATGTGACCTTATATGGAACGAGGGTCCTTAAAGAGGTAATCCAGTTAAATTGAGGTTATTAGGGTAAACTGCTAATTCAATATGATGGGTGCTCCTATTAAAAGAGGAACTTTGGAGACAGACATGCATACAAGAACATTATGTAAACATAAAGATGACTACCTACTAAGCAAGTAGAGATGCTTGGATCAACTCCTTCTCACATAGTCCTAAGAAAGAAACAACCTGTCAAATCTTGATTTTGAAATTCTGGCTTCCAGACCTGTAAGATAAAAAGTTATGTTACTTAAGTCACTCACTCTGTGGTACTTTGTTACAGTAGCACTAGAAAACTAGTTCAAATATTTGACTGCTTGATTTGTTAATGCCAAAAAAAAAAAAAACTCAATAAATTCAATATTGCCTGATGGCCCTGGAGACAAGTTTTCTGAGGCATAAGTCTACAAATATAGAGCTTAGAGACTATGGGTAACAATTCTGCATTTTATTAAACTTTTTTTACTTACAGTATTACTATGTAATACAGACTGTTTCAGTTGTTCATTGCTAGGTAACAAATCACCACAACTTACTGGCTTAAAATTAACCCACGTAATACTTCACAGTTTGTAGATTAACTGTCTAGGTGACTTGACCAGGTTTTCTGCTTGGGATTTCATAAAGCTAAAATCAAGGTGTCAGCAGGGCCAAGCTCTCATTTGAAGGTTCTAGGGATGAATCCACTCCCAATTCAGGTTGTTGGTAGAATTCAGTTTTTGCAGGATAGTACTGAGGTCCTCATATTCTTCCTGGCTGTTGGCTTGGGGTCACTCAGCACTCCCAGAGGCTGCTCTCAATTCCTTCCACATGACTCCCTTGGTATAAGCAAGGAACAACCTGCCTTGCATAGAACTGAGCTCAACCTTCAAATCTCTGTTACTTCCTCTTCTGCTACCTGCCAGAGAAAACTCTCTACTTTTAGGGCAAAAGTCATTTCATTAGGCTCACTTGAATTATCACTCTTCTTTTATTTAGCCTACTCATTAATAACCTTAATTACATCTGCAAAATCCTTTTTGCTATGTAAGATAATGTAATGATGGCTGTAATATCTCATCATATTCACACTCCTAGGGAAGCGGGTCGGAAGCTTGATGGGCTTTTGCTTGGATTCTGCCTGCCACAAATACAAAAGAGAATATGATTGCATATATACAGTTTGGAGAGCAGTAATCTAGGAAACACCCACTCTCTTGTTATGCAGGCTAAATTTTAGAACTAACTAACACATCAGAAGCCTCCATGTATGAACCTCTTGTTACATGCTGAACTACGCATTTCCTAAATTCATACGTTGAATCCCTAATCCCTAGTACATCAGAATAAGACTGTATGTGGAAACGAAGTCTTTACATAGGTAATCAGGTTAAGTGGAGTTCTTTAGCATGGTCCTGAATCCAATATGACTGGTGTCTTCCTAAAAAGAGAAGATTAGAACACAGACAACACACAGACTGTGGGGTAACCATGTGAAGATGGTGAGAAGATAGCCATCTGCAAGCCCAGAAGGGAGGTCTTAGGAGAAACTAAACCTCCCAGGACCTTAACCTTGGATATTCAGCCTTCAGAACTGTGAGAAAATACATTTCTGTTGTTTCAGCCATCCGGTATATGGTATACTATTATGGCAGACCTAACAAACAAATACACCTCTCAAATCATACAACCATCCCTTTCCAAGAATTAATCACTATTTTGAATTGTGTTGTTTCTTGCTTTTCTTTATAGTTTTACCATCTAGGTATGAATCCTTAAACAATTATACATTTTGCCTGCTTTTAAACTTCAGATCAATGGAACAATGCTGAATGTATTGTTCTGTGACTTGATTCTATTATTTAGCATTATGTTTTGCAATCCATGATTTCGATATGTTTAGCTGTTCATTCAATTTTAGCAATTCCATTGTAGGAATATGAAGTAAATAAATGCAAAATTCATTTATCCAATCCTGCGTTGGAGCACACTTGGGTTCTTTTCAGATTTTGACTATTGCTGACATTCTTTATATGTTTCCTGGTTCACGTCATATAAGAGTTTCTCTAGGAATTACTTGCTGTGTTTAGGGTTTGCGTGTCATAAATCTCACCAGCTAATGCCATGTGGTATCACAAAGTAGCTGTACCAATTGACAGGACTTCCTGCATAAAATTATCTGTTGCTTCACATACTGACCAATACCTAGTCTTGTCAATCTGATGAGTATGCAATGGTATCATGCTATTCTTTTAATTTTCATTTCTTTGTTATTAATTAGATTGAATATTTTTATATGCTTAGGAGGATTTGTGTTCCTTATTTTGTAAAATTTATATATATATATTTTTTACTTTTCTTATTTGTATATTATCTCTTTCCCATTGGCACACTGGTGCTCTTTATATATTCTGGATATTAGAACCTTGTCAATTTTATAAGTAGCAAAACTAGTTTTCCAATTTGCAGCTCATATAGTCTTTCTTTTTATAATGTCTACAGTGAACATAAGTTATATTTTTATTCTACTTGAGTATAGCAATATGCTCTTTTCTGATTGGCAACTTTAGTGTATTTTTTCAAAAAGGAAAAAACCTTCTCTTTATAATTCATTGAAATATTCTATATTATCTTCTAAAGTTTTTATAGTTTTTTTTCATTGTGTTTAAGACATGATTGTTTATGGAATTTGTTTTTGTATTATGTGAGGGAATTTTCTAATTCTATTTTATTTTGCCACATGAATCATAAATTGTTACAGCCCAATTTAATGAAGTATCATTTCCCCACTTATCAGCAGTGCTATTTCTGACATAAATTGAGTTCTGCAAGTGAAGTCCTGCAAGCAAGGGAATGTTTCTAATGTCTCTTTTCTGTCCCATAGATCAATTTGGCTATACATATACACAGTCTTCATTATTACTATTTTATAATAATTTTTAATATCTGGGAGGTAAAATTCTTTCATCTTGTTCAAGAGTAGCCTGTCTTTTCTTAGACTTCTGCCCTTCCATATAAATCTAAGAAATAGCTTGCAAATTTGCACTGAATTAAATTACAATTTTGAATGGAATTTCTTTGAAGTTATAGATTAATTTTTAAATTACTGACTTCTTTATCATGCTGAGTTTTCCATTTTCAGAACATAGACTAGCTGTCAATTTGTTGAGGCCTTATTTAATGTCTTTAAAGTTTCATAATTTTCTCCACAAAATCTTTCCATATTTTTTATTATTATAAAAAACTACTTCTTGCCACTCTATATTGTTTGATGTTATTGTAAAGAGTATCTTTATAAAATATACCTTTCCATCTATTAGTGTTGAAACATAAAATTTTGTAGTAGTTTGGTAACCAACATTTAACTTGGGTAGTCATATCATCTGAGGATAATGACAGGTTAGTTTCCTTTTTTGGAAAGCTTATGCGTTTTATTTATCTCTTTAGCTTTGCTGAGATGTGTGCAATAATAATGTACACCCTTTTCTTCTTTTGGCCTTCAAAGGGATTACTTCCAAGATTTCATCATGTGTGATATTTGTGGCTATCCTTGTATTGGTAATTTGCTCGGTATTTATCATTGTATTAATATTAATTTTTATAATTGAATCGTCTTATTTTCTTACACCCTGGAATGTTCACTCCTGGCTCAGAGTGTGCTAAGATGATCCAATCCTGGAGATGCTGGTGAAAAAGTTGTTTTTTAAGAATTTTTTTTTTTAAGAATTTTTTTTTTAAAGATTCCTATAGTTCCAAGTCAGCTTAATTAAAAATCGATATCCAAGCTACACATATATTTAAACAGACTTTATTCTTATTCTTTTCTTACATCTTGTTCTTTTGAGAACAATCATTTTTGCTTCCTCTCAATCATCAGAATCGTTTCTCCAGTCTTTCTTTCCACTGCTGACGCCCACATGAGAGGATCTAAGGTAATTTCTGACAGCCTGGAACCTCTTGTGAAAAACAGAGGAGGAGCCACAGACCCAGTTTTGGGAAATACCTCTGTTTTCTCCTCATGGAACCCTAGGAATTGTAAGCAGATAGGTTTCTCTGAAACATCTAAGGCTTTGCTCTATTTTAGTTTGTGTTACCTGACCTTTTGACTTTTAGGGGTGTCAGAGATTACTTTGCATTTTTGGAAAACTTTTAGCCTTGGTGTGTAACAGCTAGGATACACTTTTAGGGATGGCTAACGGCAGTTGCTTACAGTGAGTGCTTAATACTACAGGCCAATACTTCTTTCTTCTCACACTGACATAAACAAGCATGCTATCCGACATCTAAAAGGTATGGAATGGGGTATGGGCTGATTGCAGAATGGGCTAATTGGCTTTGGGCTGACCACCAGCCTTGGAGAAAGGCCACTGCAGTGAAATCCATGGTACAAGCATTGCACTGTCTGGTCTCACAGTGTTCCCCTCTTTTTGGGAATCCAGGATTGAGTACACAAATGGAATCTTAATTTTGGGGAGTCTATTTTGCCTTCCAGTTGTGTTTGCTTCTTTGGCCCTAGAAGCTGCATGCTTTAAACTTAAATACTGGCAAAATAAAAACCTTGTAACTACTGGTTCTTCTTCAGTCTGTGTATTTATATATGTTTTGTGTGTGATGTTTATGTAAAAGAGCTTTAATCCTTGGCTTAAATAAAAGAAGAACTTAAATATTTTGTAAGAAAAAAAAAACTTTCATGCCTTTTAGTTCACATGCCTCGAATAATCTTTTAAAAATAAAGACAATTTAAAGATTACCGGTAAAATAAAATAAAAATGTCTTCAAGATTTGGACATTTGATCTAAATTATACAGGTCAGACACTAGGATTGCTAAATGTTTTAAGTCATAAACTTTCTTTGATGACTTTTGATAATTGTTCAACTTACCTGCTTTGGAGCCATTAGATTGTAGATAAGACCTGGGGACATATAGAATTTTCCATGACACCTAGCTATGCTGGAAAGAGCATGACTTTGTAGCTCTGTCCTGTATCCTAGGCTCTGCACCTGGTCCACAATTAAAATTGATTACATTATGTGGGGAATGGGCCCTCAAAATCTGGGCATAAACTGGCCCCAAAACTGGCCATAAACAAAATCTCTGCAGTACTGTGACATGCCCGTGATGGCCAAGATGCCCATGCTGGAAGGTTGTGGGTTCATTGGAATGAGAACAAAGAACACCTGGCCCACCCAGGGTGGACAACCACTTAAAGTCATTCTTCAACCACCAACAATAGCATGAGTGATCTGTGCCTTGAGGACAGGCTCCTGCTGCAGATAACTAGCCAAACTCATCCCTTTATTTCGGCCCACATCTTTGTTTCTCATAAGGAATACTTTTAGTTAATCTATAACCTATAGAAACAATGCTTATCACTGGCTTGCTGTCAGTAAATACATGGGTAAATCTCTGTTTGAGGCTCTCAGCTCTGAAGGCTGTGAGATCCCTGATTTCCCACTCCACACCTCTATATTTCTGTGTGTGTGTGTCTTTAATTCCTCTAGCACCACTGGGTCAGGGTCTCCCCAGCCGAGCTGGTCTCAGCAACGTTAAAAAATAGAAATTTAATGTTCTTGGTAGAAAGGCACGAGAATGTGTTTTTTTTTAAAAAAAGTCATTTAGTCTAATTTAGAGGATTTAAGAAATAGAATAAAACTGAAGGTTTAAGCAAGTTGTAGAAGGTTTATGAAACATTAACCTTGTAAAGAATTCTGTGTGGAAGCAAGCTGGCCAAACTCATGAGTATTATTTATTTTTTCCATAAATTGAATATTAAAATAAAAGCACCCTGATGCAGGATGAGAATCTAGGCCCATGTGTCAGAATAACAGTATTTTTTGAAACATTGATTTGCTGTTTCATACAAAATTATAAAGGATTATGAAAGATTTATGAAAATATTACCTTATGATCAAAAAAATGAAAATTGGTTAATTGATGAGTTGATAAGCATTTTATTAAAAATTAGCTTTAGCGTTAATGATGAACTAATGCAAAGGAGAAATTTGATTTTCCTTTTTGAACAAGATTTTTTAATAATGAGAGACAACGAAATATTTTTGTTTGACTTTTGAATAATTATTGAAAAAATCAGGGAGAGAAAAGAGACACAGACTTTTGAATGTAAGTCTCCTCTTTATGAAGGAGTAAAGTTTTTTTGCCTTTTACAAATTTTTGAGTTATCATTATGGCTAAATTAATGACTTATGGCATCCTAGAGTCCTATTTTATAATATCAAGTATTTTAAACCATTGATGTTTGATAAACTTTGCAAAATCAAAGACTACATTAAATCTTCTTCTGACCTGCTTTATCCTCCTAGATATCAGGTCCCCTAAAATCCAAAAATGGCATATTTGGCTTATTTGGTTTATTAAAAATCATGCAGGAAGCACTATCAGATATCGAATGGTGTTTGGCTTCCTTTAGGCTGTATTTGTCTAAATGTGTTACAGGTATGTGTTCTAAAATTATGCAAAACTCCAATAATTCTGATATAACTTAGTGTACATTATCAGTAATAATTATAAATACTATATACAATTATTGTGTGCCACAGTGTAAATCAAATTTCCTTGTCAATTGTGTCTTTAACTGGGATGTCCTAAGACTTTTTTCATCCATAGACAATTTTTGTCTTGTTTTGATCCTCTTCAAAAAGTGGTTGATAATCAGCTATAGGACTCTGATGAGTCCTCTTAAGTGAAGGTCTCTGATAACTTTTGACAATGTCTCATTGAAGTAGAGAGTGATAAAACCTTCCAGGACTCTCACAGAATGCTAATACATTCATAAGGACTATTGGTCCAATATCAGGCAAAACAAGAGTTAATAGCATGGACAAAACTGATAAAAGACCAAAATAATATTTTAATAATTGTTTTGCTTTAAAAACTGATGATCCTTTCTGCTTTATTTTTCAGAGTCAAGAAAAATTTTCTTTTGACCTATTCATAGCTTTTAGCAATTAAGTAAGGTATATACTCCTCTGAGCAAATTTTGGAGCATATTTCCTTTTCCCTACCTGATTTCTCCAGAATTTAGAAACGATTTGTGAGTATTCTTAACTTATGGCAATATAGTAATCTCTATAAGTGCAATAAGAATCTGTTTTCTTTTGTAGCTGTACGCAATTGGAGACACTAGTTGTTTTACTTAAGGTGTTGACTGGAATGGCGTGCTTTCAAATATGAATACAGTGCTTTAAGGAATCAAAGTTGACTTACAGAACCTATAAAAGCCCCTTGGGAAACTGGTCTCATACCTTGTCTATGCAGTTACTGTATGGTTTCTTGATTTTGGTCAATAAAATGTGTCTCATTCTGACAGGCCCAGGAGGCTCAAGTTATCCTGTGACCTCAATAAGAGAGGAATTCACCCAACTCATACAAATACAATTATTTGAAGGCACAGGTAAATCTGTGGCTGGACTCAAGGCTTGAAAATGTCTAATCTGGAATTCCTTATGGAACAAAGTTACATCAAAGCCAAATCAAAAAGAACCTACATGGCAAATGATTATTATTCTTGCACTTTGTACAAATAATCAGGCCAAGTATAACAATAAAACTAAAACTTATTTTTCAAACAAATCAGTCCTGCCATGATTTGTGTTTGGTAAAATGGGAGTCTAAAGAGAGAAAAATTATATTTCAAAAAAACTAGAATACACCTGTTGTTAGATTCTAATCTTGTTCATTGTGAGTTTTTATCTTTTTTTATGCAATTTAAACTGACAAGTCCCCAAACTAATGTCTTCACATTTATCTTCTCTTTTTCCAACTAAACTAAATAAAATTATTACTACCTTTTCTTGAGGCTCTGTAAGCTAAAGCTTATTCCTCATGAGACAGGTGAGAAAAATTTGTAAAACTATCACCACCTGCCTCCTGTATAACTAAAGATGTTTTGAGACTAACATATGGATGGATGTGTCACCATGAATTTTTGTTTTTCTTCTGTTTTCATAAAAGTATGTCTTATTGAAAGTCTGTTTTGCTTTGTGTTTTATACATCAGAAGACTGGTCTTCCAGTCTATTTACTAGATTCCAAATGGCATCTACATTTCTTATAAAGATTGTTCAATTGGACTTAAATGTTTAATTATCACTTGGTGCTATTGGATTTTCCTTTTAAATAATTATTTGTTATGTTCAAGGGGGTTAAGATAGTTAAAGTTTATATTTTCCCGACTAAAACAGTTCCAGAAAAATATGCCCAAGAGTATTTTCACAAGGGTTTTAGCCTGAGTCACTGTGGGAAAGATCCAGTCTCTATAAATCATTACATCAGGTAGTGAGAGATTTCTATACCTCCAGAGCAGATAGGCGGAACGGTCCCTATTCAGAATTAAATAGTTATAGATGATGAAACCTCTGTCCTTTTACAATCCCTTAAGATCAAGGGGGTGTATTTAATCTCTGAGGTGGGGATGAGATAAGAGTTTTGCAGGACTGGTTTCACAAGGTACAGGTCACAAAGATCCTACTGGTAAAAGAGGTTGTGGTAAAGAAGCTAATCAAAACTCACCAAAACCAAGATGGCAAAGAAAGTGACCTTTGGTTGTCCTCACTACTCGTTATACACTACCACCAGCACCATGACAGTATACAAATGCCATGGAAATGCCTGGAAATTACCCTGTATAGTCTGAATGGGATTGATACCCTGACTTCTAAATTCCTGGGCGCAGTCCTGGAAAACTCATGAATAATCCACCCCTTGTTTAGCATATGATCAATAAATAACCGTAAAAATTTCCAACTAGCAGCACTTGGGGCTGCTCTGCCTGTAGAGTAGTCACCCTTTCATTCCTTCATTTTCTTAATAAACTTGCTTCCATTTTACTCTGTCAGGTTGCTCTTGAATTCCTTCCTGCATGAAGCCAAGAACCCATGCGGTCTCCCAGGCTGAACCCCAATTTTGGGGTTCTTCCTGTAACCCAGATTTTCCAGAGTCTTAGAACTATATCTGGTGCATAAGTCCAATAATGTGTGCTGACTGGTTGATATATTAAAAGATTCTAAAAAAGACCTTATTATTTAATAGATTAAAAATATAGCTATGCACACTCATGTGACTAAAAGTTGTACTCTAAATATATTATAAACATAATTTGAGAAATCTAAGTATTCATCTTCAGCATATGCATTTCATGTTTCAAACATTTGAATGAAAAAATGTAAAGCATTGTTCAATTAAGTATAGTTGTTATTTAGCCAGGACACTTTCTTCTTTTCAGAGTCACACTGAAAGATGGGAAATTAATTTGTTTGGAGCCTGAGGCTACGTGGGTGATGACTATTATCAAAGAGATTACGGACAGGTATAATTCATGCCAAAAATTCTCATGTTCACTTTCTTTTTCTCTTTCTTTTCTTTTAATTAAGGATATATTTATAATATATACAGACTCTGTTTTAGGTTAGAATGAAATAACAGTAGGACTAGAATAAGTCCCTTCCAGAGAATCCATGACCTGAGGGTCACTGGTGAAGAGGTTAGTACTCCTACTGACATTTTTGTCCTTCATATTAAAAGTGATAAATCTTTCCTTTTTTAGTGTAAGTTAGTTGGAATTGTTGCTGTTGCTTTAAAAAAAATCCCTAAAAAATGAAGCCAGATCACATGGAGAGGAAACAGCAAATCAAACCTTGAGCCTAGGGACTAAACCTTCGGCAGCCAGACAGGAATTTGATTCAAAACTTGAGAGCTCACACACACAAAAAACAGTGTTCTTATTTTATAGATGGGACTATGAAGGACTGTGAAGACCACCACAGAATTTTCAAATATCACAAAACTATTTTATTACAAAAATGGGTTAAAATTCAGTTTTCTGATATTTAATATAAGATGATGTTCATTAAAGTAGATTATTATCGGACTGCTGAAGAGTGTTAGCTTGAATCTTGGTCATAAGATTAGCTTTGTAAAATTTGTATAACCAATCTCAGGGTACTAATTAATAACTAGCAGCCATTCATGCTATAAGCCACTTTATGACAGGCTAAACATAATATTGTGCATATTGTAGTCAGAAAACTAAAGGATAAAAGGTGTTCAGCCACTTTATGTGGCCTGCTGAGTTACTCTATCAGTTACCTATTGTCTCCCCAAAATGCAGTGAGTTAAAATAAACCATTTTGCCCTGGTTCATGTCTCTGAGGGTCATTAATTCGGGCTATGTGGTACAACTTGGGCTGGACTCGGTTGTTTCTGCTGATGGTGTCTCTTTGGGTCACTCATGGGGTACAGTTAGTTTCTTGGCGACTGAGTGGGCCTTTCTCACTCATGTGTCTGGTTGGCGACTGGGCCTAGTGTCTCTAGTAGATGAGCCTGGCTGTCTTCATATGGTGGCAGAAGCATTCCAAGAGGGCAGGAGTAGAAACTCCTAGCCTCCTTACCTTGTTGACCTGGAACATCTACAACATCACTTTTACCACATCCTATTGGCCAAAGCAAGTCATAAGGTCAGCACAGAATCAAGGGGATTAGAAAAGAGATTCTACCTCTTAAACGGAGGAGCTGCTAGGAATGTATGACTATTTTTAATCATTCACCATTCTGATAGGTCTATGTCTTCTTTAAGGTTAGAAATACCATTTTGATAGTTCTGTCTTCTTTATAAGTTAGAGATACCTCTTGTAAAGTTTCCAGATAACTAACAAAAATTCATAGAACAATGTTGGCACAAAGCACAGTACAATAAACAATTGCTATGATTACAGCACATTGGATCTCAGTGTAAATAAATATTTTATAGATTAAAACATATTTATGTACTATCTTTTTATCATCAAAATACCTGTGTGTACCGATAGCACAACATTTTATTATGTTTATTTGGTATGGAAGGAAAATGAGATTCAAGGAAATCAAGGTTGTCTCTGAATAATACTTCTAGCTTATTTGCAGCTCTGTGATTTGCACAAGGCCGAGCTGTGATCAGTCAATTAAATGTTTGCAGGTTATTAATACATCTCATTTTAAAATTAAAATGGCTTTTCTCCTGTTCCTTAGCATACTCAGATCTTCTTTGTGCCACTGTATGCATTTCTCTGTCTCAAAAGCGTATCAGCCTTTTTTTTTTCTAAATGATGACTTTTCTTTTCTTTTCACAAGTTCAATGTTATGTGCCCTATAAAGTCTCCCCTGACTGCCGCGGGGGAAGTCTTCCCTCCTCAGAGCCTTAATAATGTCCCAGGTATACAACTATCATCACACAGATCACCTTCTAATTTAATGCGGTTACATGTCTGTCTATCTCTTAAAACAGACTGTGAACATCTCAAAAACAGAAACTCAATTGTTATTATCTTCAAATACTCAGTGTCAGGCAAAGGCCCTGAGAGGTAATAGATGCTCAATGAGAACTAGCAAAGGAAAGATCTTATGATTTGGGCACGTTTTGCTTTCAGAGTATATCAACTCTCCAGTAATCACCAGTTCTTCAGTGAAGTGCTGTTTTGGGTTGAATTATCCCTCAAATTTATACATTGAAATCCTAACTCCCAATACTCCAAAATGATCTTATTTGGACACAGGATCCTTAAAGAAGTAATCCAGTTAAATCGAGATTATTACAATGAGCCCCTAATTCAATATGGCCTGTAACTTTATCAAAAGGGAAAATTTGGAGATGGATATGCAGACAAGGAAAACACCACATAAACATAAAGATGACCATCTGCTAAGCAGGTAGACATAGCTGGAACAACTTCTTCTCTCATAGTCCTAAGAAAGAATCAACCTGTCAAAGCTTGATTTTAGACTTAGAGGCTCAAGAACTGTAAGATAAATACAAAACTATGTAGCTTAAACCATCTAGTTTATGATACTTTGTTATGATAGCCCTAGAAAACCAACTAACATGTTTGTTGTTAGATTTTTAATGCAAATATTAAAATGTGGTCACTATGGGATAAGCAAGGTCACCTATGAAACTGTTTAAGAAACAAAATCACAGCTCATAGGTCACTCTTAATTAATTAAACTTCAAGCCCATGGAAACAGCTATATCGAAACAAGTAAATGGTAGTTTGCAATTTTTCACAGGAAAAAAGTCATAATCTGAACTTGATATTCTCCGCAGCATATCTAAGCTATACATATAGTTTTAGTTTGACAAATTCTATTAATAGTTTAAATAGGCTTATGCAAATAGGTACAAAATCCAAAAGCAAATACTCTCTGAGGAAATGCGTCTTAATTCCTTACTTTGTACAAACATGTGATTGGTAAAGTTGCATAGATATTCTCAAGACTCCATTCTGTAAGTCACCATTGACCACAACGGGCATTGACTCCTTCTCAATTATGCAGTTTCACCCCCAGGACATAATAGATTCATTTCTCTGTTCAACAAGCTCATCTCATCATATCCCTAAAATCCCAATTAAAACAATGATTAAAAAACAAACTAAATATCCTTATTGGCTCAAAAGTGACAAGCATGCTACTTGATAAACTGTACCTTTTGTTCTTTAGTGGTGAGGGAGAAGGAGGAGAGCAATAAAACATTCTCAGTGTTGTAAAGAGCACATGCAAGTGGGCTGAAGTATTGATTCCACCATCCAGACCAGGATGGAGATCAAGGACAGACATGGGTATTCAGAAGTCACCAGCACTCCTCCTGATGGCTGTCATTGTCCTTGGCACATTTGGAAAGCCAAGTATGGCTCTTATCTATTCCTTCCAGGCACTGGAAAAACTCAGAAAAGATTCCAGATGTAATGAGATTGTATTGGAATTAATCAAAGTGTAATTGTGAAATTCAAATGTAAGTAGACCTATATAGTATTTAGATTGTGGAGTGCCAAATAACTTTTTGTTGAATCAAATGAAAATATCTGGTTAACTTCCTAGCAGTATCTGGCTCTAAGACTCTATGCTTTCCTTATTAGAGGTGATAGAGAGAACATTACTAAAAATAAGTTTCATATAAAATATCAAATCTTAGGAAAAGTAAGAAAAGGAAAGAAGGACTAATCTTATTAGTATGTATATACCTACACTCAAAGTGCAGTTGGATTATTGTGTTATATATGTTTATACTAGTACGGATTTTCATAAGTTAGCATAAGCTACGAGTCTTTACAACAAAGCACTGTTAATCTGTACATGTTTTCTGTCAATTACATAGGTATTACCAAAATGTATGATGCATTTTCCTTCTTGTAAACATTCATCAATCAAATATTAATTTCTTGATATTAATTAATTATCTTATTATATACCTGACCCTGTGCAGAATCCTTATCATCTAGAATTTACAAAGGTAAGGATCTTTCGGTCTAAGTTAAGATCTTTTGCAGAAAATATACTCCATTTTCCCACAGAAATTAAAGATTTTTCAGTAAGGGAAAGGGATCAAAAACAGGGAGGAGAGGTGAGAAGGGCTAGAAGACAGAAGAGAGGAAAGAAGGAAGAGAGGAGGAGGGAGTTGAAGGGTCTTATGTTGTCTTTTTGTTTTCTTTCTAATTTATTACTTCTTTTCTTTTCCTTCTTTTTTTCCCTCCCCTTCTCCTATCTCTTCTCCTTCCCTCCCACCATGCCTTGTTTCTGTTTATTCATGGAAGTAAAATAATTATACTTAAAAAAGAAGAGGAGAAGGACCCAACCACCCCAGGAGAAATCACAGCCAGCAGCCAACACCAACCACCTTCCATGTAAATGAGGCCATTTCTTATTTTTAGCCATTTCAGTGGCTTCTGACTGCACTCACTTAAGTGAGTTTAAGAGAAGAACCTCAGGCCGGGCGCGGTGGCTCAAGCCTGTAATCCCAGCACTTTGGGAGGCCGAGACGGGTGGATCACGAGGTCAGGAGATGGAGACCATCCTGGCTAACACGGTGAAACCCCGTCTCTACTAAAAAATACAAAAAACTAGCCGGGCGAGGTGGCAGGCGCCTGTAGTCCCAGCTACTCAGGAGGCTGAGGCAGGAGAATGGCTTAAACCCGGGAGGCGGGGCTTGCAATGAGCTGAGATCCGGGCACTGCACTCCAGCCTGGGCGACAGAGCGAGACTCTGTCTCAAAAACAAAACAAAACAAAACAAAAAAAAAACCAGAAGAACCTCACATTAACAGCAGATATATCAGAAATAATAAATTTATTTTAAGCCACTGAAAATAAGGTTGACTTATTACGCAACAAAAGAGGATTAATGGTATTTGGTAACAATTTAATATGTTTGCAGGCTTAGAACAACATTATGCTAGAATTTCCTCAAATGAATGAGTACGTAGAGAAACTGTGTAACTTTCATACACTTGAGATTCAACAAATGGCATTTATCAACATAATCTAAAGTATAAATTCTGAGGCCTGCAAAACTTTGAAGTACTTTGTATGTCATAGCTCCCAGGGAGATACTTCCCCCTCAACTCCTTCACCCTCCCCACTCTCCTCCCACTTTCAGCCCATGCTTCACCTCTGGGCAGTAGACAGTAAAACCTCAATTAACTTGAGTGCCAGAGTAATTGACATCTGGACAATTCTTATCAACTAACAGTTACACAGAAAGCACATTTGGTTTCAGCATTTATAGAAAATCTTTTGCTGGCTAATATTTTAATGTATTGATTAAGATACTTTAACAAACTTATACACAATTGTAGTATCCCTCAGCATTTTCTGAAGCAATTGTTTTTATGAGTGATTTGCAGGTGTCAGTCTATTTCCTTCATACTTGAAAGAAGGATTTGGGAAAAGTGTGTTAAGAATGTTCTGTGTGAGGCAGAAAAGAAGTAGTCTAGGTCTTCATTTTATAAACAGTGGTCCTGCAGTGTCTCTCGATAATTTGTTTTAAAATAGCTAACATAAGATGTGCTTTAGGTCTTAGATAACTTGCTTGTTTCCTGAATGACTCTGCATTTATAAGACGACTTAAAGGGAAAAGAGATAAAGTAACTTACTTCTTGCAATACACACACATGCACAAAGCCAAAGTGACAATGCAAGATTTATAAACAGGTTGTGAAGTTATTTTAAAACCAAACACCTGACTTTTTTCCACTTCTGGCATTTATTTAAATCATAATTTTGTATAAGCTAATTGCTTTCATCTGAATTACTGACTTAAAAATATGTTTTAACCATTTTTGTACAGTTTATCACTGGGAGCATAGTGTTTCTCATCTTGGAAATCAAAGGGAATGATGCAAATGACAGTACTAGCTAGCAGTTAACAGTAGCAGTCGTCATCACTGTCATAATAGTAGAGTATTACTCATAGCCCATTACTTTGCACAAAGTTTTTAGGCCTCACTTTTTAAAAAGAAATAGTTAGAATGACTAAGTCATGCAAAGAAGCGAACTTTGTAAAGCCTGGCACATAATTGATGATTAATCAATATTTTTTGAGTAAATGAAAATTAGCAAAAAGTTGTTTTATATCAAAGGTTGACTAATAGGTTTATACAATTTTGAGGACTCAAGAAATGTGGTACTACTTCCTCATGACACTTGCTAACCATGCGTCTGTGGTGACAAGCCACATTTGCTGATTAAGGCAATGACTCAAATATACTGTGCTCCACGCCTACCTCTCTCCTACTGTCAACACACTCAAAAACGTCATCACTTCAGGAGACTTTTCCTGTAGTTTCCTGAAAAGGATTAGGAACTTCTTGGAAATCCTACTAATGAATGAGGAAAGAAATCTGGATAGGGTTAGTATGAAAATAAAAAAAGTGTCCAGTGAAGCCAATAAATATTCTCAGATATGTGTTTAGGGAGTTGAATAGAAAATGAAAGATACTATGTTAAAATGAAACATAAGTGAAACAAAAAATGAAACATATGTGAAACAAAAAATGAAAGATACTAGTGTTAAAAACCTTTATCTCCGGCTCTGGAAATGGCTTTGATCTTATGATTGAATGAAAATGTATCTGACTTGAGAATTCACAATATCTCAATCTCAATAACAAGAAAAGGTTATAAAGTCATCCTGCCAGAGGAACTAGAAAGAAGCCTGCTCTCCTCATTCTGTGTCCTGCTGAGTTTCTCTCTGCAATTGACTCCACATCTCAGCTCTCAGAAGAATCTAGACTCTTAGCTTGTGCCCTTCTTTTAAGCTTGCTTAAGACTAGACATTTCTGTGTTGAGATGGGAGGAAAAATTATTTCAGTTTAATATTTTCTACTGCTGAATTCTAATTTATATGAAAAAATTAAGTAGGGTGGAAA
>NW_012120710.1:5338157-5351544 GCF_000951035.1 Colobus angolensis palliatus | reverse complement strand
GCCTTTGATGGTAATTGGCTCTTATTTTATCCATATAGTCCCAAAGAACATCTGCTGTCTTTGGCACTAGAAATGAAAGAGAATGATCTCTTTCAAGGGCCATACATGTGTGGTTCCAGGTGCCCCTTAAGTGTGTATAGGACCTATAAATAAAGCCTATAAACTGCATTGTAGGACAGACAGCACATATTGTTACAGAGTCATACAAAGAAAACTTTCAGTCTAGTTCCTACCTTCCTAAGTAGAGTTCTTACACATGTGTAAGGAAGATAGGCATTGAGAGAGAGTGGGAATGTGAAGTGATGCATAACATGCAACTTAGTAGGAATTTTGACCTGTCTGGGTTGGGCTCAGCTTGACATGCTTGTGTGTGTGTGTCACCACATACCATCACATCCCCCTTCCCTACCTCTTTCTCCTTACTGACTTCGAGGGAGAGCATATAAATGAAATCTATGGGGTATGAAAAGTCACTTAACTGCATACTCATATGCAGCTACTCACCCTTAAGTGGAAACATCTTTAACTCTAGAAACATCTTTAACTTCGGCTTCTGCACCATAAGCCTCAGACTCAATGCCACCCTGTGGCAGTGCCAGATCATATCGTGCCTTGCAGGTGCTGCTGTTGACTGTTCTGGGTTCCTTCACCAATGCACAAACTAAGAGAAACATAGGGAAAGGGAAATGTAGAGACCTGTTCCTTACACCTGCTGCTGTTTCTGCTATACCTGTATCTGGGAGAAAGACTGGCTTGGTGCTCCTGGGGCTGGAGAGTGCCATTATAACAACAACTCCAAGTGGAGGAGTCACAGAGAGGGGGCACGTCACATATGTTGGGCATTCTGCTGGCACTTTACTGGGCATTCTGCTGGCACTTTACTGAAGCTTTACAGATCATATTCATAATGGCTTTACGAGACAGGTACAATTACCTTCAATTTACAATTAAGAAAACTGAGAAAAATATTCATGATCACTAATAGATCACATTTTACCCCAGCTGTAAATGTAGACAGTGACTTGTACACTGAACTGTGCTGTGTGTGTGAAGTCAACCTTTGCACTTCATCCCAGAAACATCCACAATTTGGAGGTGGTCACAGCAGGACCCCACTGCAGCAAAGACAAAGTAATGTAAGCCATTGCTTCTGTGCTTTTGCCTCATCAGGGAAGCCCTCGACCTCCATCCCCATCTGCCTTCATTTCCTCCAGTCTCACAGATCCTTTCTGATATTCAGACCAGGACACCCACAGATAATTCTGTTCTGTCTTGCAGAGCCACTCTGAAGGATGGGAGGAAAAATCTGCCTGGACCCAGATGCTCCCAGAATCCATAAAATTGTACAGAAAATGTTGAAAGGTGATGAATTCATCTGGTTAATTTGTGAACTTTCTGCTAAATCTTTTCACTGGAAGGGGAGAATTTTGAAGCCTTGACTTTCTTGAATTCTTATTTATCCAGGATACTTCTTCTTACTGTATTAAAATTTTGGTCTAAGTTCTCTTCTGTTTCAAAAATCACATTTGATTCTGAGAATGCTGGATAAAAGATAACAGAAAGAAGATGAAAATAAGCAAGCCTTGCTTCAACATATAATATACGTTTTACCCCCAATCCTTGGTTAAACATTGTAGTGCACTTTCCTTTTATTTATTTGAAAATTTCTATTGAAACACATCTTTCTTGATTTTTTCAACTCAACTCTACTGTTAGACTAGACCTGCTGATGATAATAAACAGATTTAATAATGATTAATGATATTAGGAATCACACAGAGCCCAGCATAAAATACTTGCTCAATAAATTTTTGTTAGTATGTTCAGGAACTTAATAGGGTCTTTCAGCGTCTTAGTGCTAGTTTGTCTTGCTTAAAACATCTTCTGAAAGTTTATTCGGATGTTTGTTTTAGCCTACAAACCCTAAAAATAATAAAGTTGTAGAATGTAAGTCTTGTAAAGTCTGCTTTTTTTCTTTGAAGTATGTATATTTACCCCTGGTAGAATGAAAAATAGATGATGGAAATGAATTAATGTATCCTATTAAGCAACCTATGACATTTTTTGAAACAAGAAAGAAAGAAAGGAAAAAAAATTCTTGAGGTTAAATGTTTTAGCCTGACATGTTTGTATATATTAGCATTTAGTTAACATCTACATGGTTACAATTCTAGCATTAGTATTGACCTTGTATATAAGTACAATGTAGAACTTAACCTTTACTAGAGTACTAATTCTTTTTTAATCAACAAGATTTCCATTCATTTCTTAAGTCCTAAAATTTATACCTACAAAATTTTCATTAAAAAGTTAATTTTGTTACTACAAATGTCTTAAAACAAGAATAAAAATGTCTATTGATTTGTTGGTATATATTATTAATTTGAATATAATTGCTATGGATAAAAGTTTTACTTCTTCCCTTCTTGTTTTGTTTCACACTTTGGTATTTCACAATATGGCCAAGTTATGATCTGTATCATTCTTTATACAGTATGATAATAGTTCAAATTTATTAATCACTTTTAATGTGCTCAGCATACAAAGTGTTGAGAATGCCTGAATAAACAATTTTTATGAGCTAATTATGATCTAGCTAAAAGCACATCCTCTGGAGTCAGAATAATGGGCTAACCTGGCTCCATCACTTGCAAGTTCCACAACAGCTATTGGGTTGGATGCTGGATGTTCAAAAATGCAGTACTTAATAATAGGAGTACCTTCTGAGGGATGCCTCATTAGGTGATTTGGTCATTGTTTGAACATCATAGTATGTACTTACATAAACCTAGGTGGTATAGCCTATTGTACACCTACTGTAGTGTAGGGGACATCACAGATACAACTAATGATGTTTACCGCCAAAGAAATCACACAGACTGTGGTACTCCATACACCCAGAATCAAAGCCAAAGTACTTGACTCACCAAACACCATAAATACATCTTCAGAAAAAAGTTCTCCCCTACTAAAGAAAATACCAAAATAGGAAAAAGTACCTTTTATACCACATACCCAGAAATCAATATAAGGATACAGGAAACATAAAAAAGCAAGAAAATATAACACCTCAAAAGGAAAACATTAATTCTCCAGCATATATCTTAATCAAAAAGAAATTTTCAAAGTTCCAAATAAGAAATTCAAAATATTGATTTTTAAGGATATTTTAGATAATTCTGAAAGACAATAGAAATAAGTTTTTAAAAATCAGAATATCAACAATAAGTTTACCAAAAAGATAGATACTTTTAATGCTAACCAAATAAAAAGTTTAGAACTTAAGTAGGGTACATGCGCACAACGTGCAGGTTTGTTATGTATGTATATATGTGCTGCGCTGGTTTGCTGCACTCATTAACTCGTCATTTACATTAGGTATTTCTCCTAAAGCTATCCCTCCCCGTGCCCCCCCGCCCCACAACAGGTCCTGGTGTGTGATGTCCCCCACCCTGTGTCCAAGTGTTCCCACTGTTCAATTCCCACCTATGAGTGAGAACATGTGGTGTTTGATTTTCTGTCCTTGCGATAGTTTACTCAGAATGATGGTTTCTAGCTTCATCTATGTCGCTACAAAGGATATGAACTCACCCTTTTTATGGGTGCAGAGTATTCCATGGTGTATATGTGCCACATTTTCTTAATTCAGTCAATCATTCATGGACATTTAGGTTGGTTCTATGTCTGCTATTGTGAATAATGCTGCAATAAACATATGTATGCATGTGTCTTTATAGTAGCATGATTTATACTCCTTTGGGTATATACCCAGTAATGGGATCTCTGGGTCATATGGTATTTCTAGTTCTAGATCCTTAAGAAATTGCCACACTGTCTTCCACAATGGTTGAACTAGTTTACACTCCCAGCAACAGTGTAAAAGCATTCCTATTTCTCCACATCCTCTCCAACACCTGTTGTTTCCTGACTTTTTAATGATCACCATTCTAACTGGTGTGAGATGGTATCTCATTGTGGTTTTGATTTGCATTTCTCTGATGACTAGTGATGATGAGTATTTTTTCATGTGTTTGTCAGCTGCATAAGTATCTTCTTTTGAGAAATGTCTCTTCATATCGTTTGCCCACTTTTTGATGGGGTTGTTTGATTTTTTTCTTGTAAATTTGTTTGACTTCTTTGTAGATTCTGGATATTAGTCCTTTGTCAGATGTGTAGATTGCAAAAATTTTGTCCCATACTGTAGGTTGCTTGTTCACTCTACAAAGAAGATTATTACACAATGATAAAGGGATCAATGCAGCAAGAGAATGTAACAATTCTTACTATATATGCATCCAGTACTGCAGCACCCAGATATATAAAGCAAATATTACTAGATCAAAACAAAGAAAGATTGCAATACAATAAAGTGGGGGACATCAACACCCTTTCCCAGCATTAAACAGATCATCTTGATGAAAATAAACAAGGACATATTGGGTTTAAACTGGACTTTAGACCAAATAGACCTAAGAGACATTAATGGAACATTTTATTCAATAACAGCAGAATATACCTTCTTCTATAAGCACATGGACTACTACCAGAATAGAACATATGTTACTCCACAAAACAAGTCTTAACAAATTTTTAAAAATCAAAATTATATTAAGAATGTTCTCAAATCAAAATGAAATAAAATGAAAAATCAATACCAACAGGAACACCGGAAATAATAGAAAATCATGGAAATTAAAGAACATGCTCTTGAATGATGATTGAGAGAAGAAAGGAATTCAAATGGAAATTTAAAAATTCCTTAAAAAAAAGAAAATGGAAATACAACATACCAAAATGTGTGGGATATAGCAAAAACAGTGCTAAGAGGGAAGATTACAGCAATAAATGCCTATACTAATAGGAGAATAATCACAAACTCACAATCTAACAATGCACCTGTAGGAACCAGAAAAGCAAGAACAAACCAAGGCCAAATATAATAGAGGAAAACAAATAAAGATCAGAGCAGAGCTAAATGTAATAGGGACAAAAAAACAAAGAATCAACAAAAGAGTTGGTTATTCAAAAAGATAAACAAAATTGAAAACCCCTAACTAGATTAACCAAGAAGAGAGAACAGAAAATCAGAATAAACAGAATTAGAAATGAAAAAGGAGATATTACAACTGATACAATAGAAATACAAAAGATAATCACAGAGTATTATAAACAACTATAGACTGACCCATCAGGGAATCCTATAGGAAATGAATAAATTCTTGGAAACATACAACCCGCCAAGACTGAATCTGGAAGGAATAGAAAATACAAACACACCAAAAACGAGTAGTTAGATTGAATCAGGAATAAAAAGTGTCCCCAAAAAGGAAAACCCAGAACCAGATAGATAAACACTCAAATTCTACCAAATGTACAAAAGAGAACTAATACCAATCCGCTTGAGACTATTTCAAATACTTGAGGAGGAAATTCTCCCTATTTTATGAAGCCAGCATTACTCTGACAATAAAACCAGACAAGGACAAAACATAAAAAGAAAGCGACAAGCCAATATCCCTGATGAACAGAGATGTCAAATCCTCAACAAAACACTAGCAAACTGAAGAAAACAGTACATCAAAAAGATAATACACTATAATCAGGTGAGATTCATACCAGGGATGCAAAAATGGTTTGATATACACAAATCAATAAATGTGATATATTACTTCAACAGAATGAAGTATAAAAACCATGTGACAATCCCAATGAGTGTAGAAATATCTTTTGATAAAATACAGTATCTCATCATGATAAAAACTGCTTACAAATGTGCACAGAAGAAACATATCTTGCAATAACAAAAGCCATATATGACAAATTGAGGGCCAACATAATGCTGAATGGAGAAAAGCAGAAAGCCTTTTCTCTAAGATCTAAAACAAGACAAAGTAAATACATCTTGGATGTAAATGTGCCAAATATTTATTTCTTCACTAAGTCAGACACAACATGGGGATTATATCATTATCCTGCGTCCATAATGAGAGGCAATAAAATCTGAAAGCAGAACAGACAACAAGCAGAGTTGGAAAAAAATCAGTTTTACTTATCAGCCGTGTTATAAAATTAGTATTTTTTTCAATCTAACGCTGACTATAGAAACTATTAGGAAACAAGACATAAAGAAATTTGTACTCATATCCATCTGAATACCTATTAAGTTCCACTGTGATTATTCATGTATCTTACTGTTTTTCTACTTTAAAATGGGGAAAAAGTGTCAAGCCTTTTCCATCTCTTCATTCTGGATCTCAGAAAAATGCCAGGTAGAGTAGGTGCTACATAAATGTTTGTCGAATATTTATTACATCAGGAGGAATAATATTGCAGTTAGTGCTAATGTAACGGTGCAGGTGGGTACTGGGGATAAGGCACCCAGCTCACAGAAAGTTGGTTGAACATTGAAGACAGCATCTTCCCAACTCCTGATCTTGTTAGGCTCACAGGTCTCAACAAGTCAGTCATAGACATTCCAACAGCCTTATGCTCTTTTTCCTGTCAGTGACTTGTTTGATATTTTAATTAGACTCATATTTGAAGCTGCTGGGGATTCTGTTAAGAGTCTGTCCACCCACACCCACCAGTCATACACAGATGCTAATATGCGCACATTAAGCATTATTTGATTGAAGACATTTACTTCTATGTATAACATACAGATACTAAATGGCACACAACCAAGCTCTTGTTTCCCCATTTTCACTATAATTTCCACCATGTCTAATTGGATCCCATATTTTTTGTGTCTTTAACTACTTCAAAAATGTCAATCAATGACCTAGCTCAGTAAAACACCAGTACAGCAACTCTGAAATCAGTATTGTATAGAAGTCTCTATTGAATATATGGACAGAACCCAAAAGGAAAAAATCAAAACAAAAATACTTCTGACCATGAAATTGGACAATAATGAACATTGAAAAATACTATAGATTGGCCAAGCGCAGTGGCTCACTCCTGTAATCCTAGCACTTTGAGAAGCTGAGGCAGGTGGATCATGAGGTCAGGAGTTCGAGACCAGACTGACCAGCATGGCAGCATGGTGAAACCCCGTTTCTACTAAAAATATAACAATTAGCTGGGCACGGTGGGGTGCACCTGTAATCCCAGCTACTCAAGAGGTTGAGGCAGGAGAATTGCTTGAATCTGGGAGCCGGAGTTTACAGTGAGTCACGATTGCACCACTGCACTCCAGCCTGGGCAACAGAGCAGGACTCTGAATCAAATATATATATATATATAAACACACTATGGATAGGAAATGTAAGATCAAGGTTTTATGATGATTCAAACTTTTCTTAGATGAAATCTGTGTTTCTATGCTATGCATGCTATTTTCACTTGTGGTTTATACATTCATCTTCTAACTTCCGAAATTTTGTTTCCAGAATACCAAAGTCATAGTGATGTTTTAATCTTCAAAACAAATGTCTTAGGTAATAATTTCCAAGGGAAATTTTCTCATTTCCTTATTCTTTTGCAATTTTGGCAATCCTACATTTTGGTTTTTTCATAATATATGATCATGATGTTATTTATTTAACAGATGCCACTTCCAGAAAGTTTAGGAACCAATCTTAAGAAAATGAAGAGGCAAAACAATTTATAAAAACACTTTTAAATAGAAATAATTGCCCATTCTTCCACCCCCAACCCAATAAAACAGACCAAAGCTAAAATATTGAATGATTCTCAGTGTTTCTTGAATGATTTTAAGTACTTGTATACTGATCATATCATGAGGTTATTATGCCAGGAATAGAAAAATAAATGACCTAGCATTGCATAAGAAAGTAGACAGACTAAATGAAGAATTTTATGTTAGAAGTTGGATTTGATCCAACTTTATCTCTTCTACTAAACCTATCACTGTGCTTTATATGCATATATTAATTTTAAATGTATCGGAAGAAAGAGAAGCTGCCAGACAAGCAGTCTCTGGGAGGCTAAATAGAGAGGCTGACCACGAATCCCTCACCCACCATGTTCAAGGACTCTGGAGGTGGACTGATTCAGGAATTGAATGTCATGTTCACACACCTTCATTCTTCTCCCCTCAGAGCCAGAGTCATTACATTGGAAGAGATGAGTATAGGGAAATAGGCATGACAGTTGTGAGGAAGAAGTTCCTAAGTCAGTTTGGGGCAGAGCAGGGTTGCCCTCCTTATTTGAGCATGGTTATTTCTCATGATGGAGCAGTGCCTCAGTTTAGGGTTCTCCAAAATGCAGAGTTTGAGTCATGAGGCTGCCATGCAGGTAATTTATTTGGGGACATATTACCAATGCAGAGGACTTGAAAGTTGGGAAGAGCAAAATAGGAAAAGAAGACGTGGGCAGCTGGAGGTCAATTCTACTGGGGACCCTCTGAGAAATGGTGTAGAATTTCTCCCCAAAACATGCAAAAGGGGGAAACATTTATCCATTGACTCCAGTTCCTCTTGTGAAACGGATGATTCCTGGCAGCAACCAAGAAACACTTTGCCAGAAAGTGAAAGATACCTGGTTCAGCTGAGGCAAGGAGTTTCCAGGTGACATCTGCAGGCAGCTCATGCTGTAGCAGTGATTGGAGAACAGGTGGCCTAGGAGATGTGAGCACCGAGATTTGACTGTATGCCAGTTGTATAAGGTTCCATAATGATTACAGGGCAAATGGAATTTAGCCACCAAAGCTTCCATTTTTAAAGATTCTTCCATTTCTTTAAGAATTGTTGCTTGAATAAGTTTAAAGACTGCATAAAATCCTGGCATTCAACTCTTGAACAGAAATTATGCTTGCAGAAACACTTGTTCTAACAGGACAATTTATTTTTGTAGTCAACAGCATTATAAGGTTTGGCTTATAAAGATCTCATTGATACAAGTGGCATATAGGAAAAAACACCACCAACACCACCAACAACAAATCCTCTCCTTTATACTGCATTTACAAAAATAAGTGATTTTGATGACATTTTCCTCAGGAGTCAAGTTCTGCATAACCTGCAAACGTCCACTGAGTCTTGACATGTTTCATTTGCTTTATTCTCTTGCCGCTCTCCTTGTGTTGGGTCTGGAGACCATGATAGCAAACACTTTCTTATTTTCTTCAGTTATAAGAACTAGAGGAGAGATCTGGACAACATAATGCTGAAGGCAAAGTACTTAACTCTATGAAGCATGATGAACTGTCCAAACTGAGGCAACAGATATTTTGAGTTTTCATATTAGAACAAATATATACTAAATAAAAATTCAATTTCCTGTCTAGAAAGCTGGCAGGTAAAACTTGCACATGCTGTAATTTCATTTTGGTGGTATTCTAAATGGATTTAGAAAAATAAACTGAGAAATAAATGAATTTATTTTGGAAAAGTTGTCAATTTACCAACATGGCAAAGATCATACAGTGTCTGTGTGCCCTTCATCCTACTTCCTCGACAGTGAACCATTTACAACACCACGGTACACCTGTCAAAGGTAAGAAACCACCAATGACACGTTACTTTTAACTAAACACCAGACTAAGTTGGGTTTCACCAGTTTTTTCATTAACGTCTATTTCTGTCCAGGATCCTGTCCAAACTACCACACGGCAATGAGCTGTCACGTCTCCAGTTTCCTCAAGGAATTTAAGTAGTCAGCAAGATGTGAGAGAGGAAATCACTGAAAGAGAATGGAGCATGTGTATTACCTATAGTGTCCATTTTAAATTAACAGGAGATTTTAGCACACCTTTCTATCCTTTGCCCAAGATTATTGTAATGACATCGCAGATACCCGTGAGCACCAGTAACTACAAGACCATTTTGGAAACTGGGATTTTGGTGTTTATATGAACATCCTTTTTTCTAGGTTCTGCTTTGATTTCTTAAGGACTCACACTGCTTTATATCAGTTAGGGACAGTTGGGTGGCAGTAAGGGATACAGAAAATTTTAAACACGAAAAACACTGGGGAGTAAAACTTTCCATTAGATTCTTCCTTTTCCTTTTCAGAATTCATAGCAGGTTGAGTTTTAGTTTAGGCAATGTCAGGAAAGAAATAGCCTTTTAAAAATGAAAATAGTCCATTTTATGTATTTAACAACCATAAATTCATGGACTTAATTCATGATGTCCCTTACAAATCTTAACTCATTTCTCATAACCACCTTGGGCTAGGCACCGAGAGGTTTAACAACTTGCAGGTGATACTCTGCAACTAAATACGGGTAGCAAAGTTGCATGCTCTGTGGTTAGGGGCAAGTACTCTTACCCCTTGAGCTGGGCTGTGTAGAGCCCTGTGCTTCAAGCAGATGCCACTCCTGTCTCCTCTCCTCCATCCTACTCCACATCTCAGAGAGGTCTGAGAGCAACTTGTAGAACCACACTTAAACCCTCTAAAATTTAATGATGATTCATAATTAATTATCTAAAACTGTAGAAAAAGGGACAAAGGGGCCAGGTTAAAAGATTGAAATTCCAGACAAGAGAAAAAAGAGCCCTGTTAATGTTTCCACAGAAGGAGGGTCCAGCACTGAAGACCAGAACGTTCTACAGTAAATGGAATGTGATTTTTTGTGTGATCTGGTGTTTAAATGTCATCAGCAGGCAGCTGTTTGCTCCTTCAGTGGGAATGGGATTTGCACACCAGATACCTACTCTCCAGTGTCATTTGCAAAGACAGAACCAGAAACATTGAGCTCATGAGCCTGCTGGACCCAGCCCCTCCACAGCTTCAGAGTGACAGTCAGTGTCATATTTCTAGATCAAATCTGAATCCCTCCCACAGGGAGAAGATCTCCAGGGGATTTAACAAGTTCCAACATTTCAAAGGGAGGAAGGAAGTTATGCAGGATACCAAAGAAAAGGTCATTCTATACAGCCCTGGCTTCCACTGACACTAACACTGGATTCAACTTTTGATACTGATAATCTGTTGCCACCAAATGGAAGACCTAAGCAAGATGTTCTAAGTGTGATTAGAGAATACGCAAAAAAGGAACAAGCAGAACATTCTTCTCTGGAATCCGAGATGATGACTGTACTTTCACAGAGAGCTCTGATGTTAGATGTACATGAAATAGGCTAAACCGAAAATGAGAGAGGCAGAGACATGGAGGTTAACATAGAGGATACACCATATGGAGAGATGATAGCTGAGGTAAAACTCACCTATCTCCGGATTCCCAGCAAATCTGATAACTGAGGAGACAAAGCTCTTCCTCTAAAGAAGTCCTGCCTTTCCTGTCCTGGTTCTCAGGGGTCCCCCCAGCTCTTTCCTGCAACCCTACCCCATACGCGGGGGTCATCAGGGACCTAAGGTCCTCCTCACAGACTGTCTCCAGCGAGGTTTCCTCACCGCCCCTCTAGAAATTTGGGGCAGAAAGTGAATATCCCAAATTCACAGAGACCACTTGAGTTACTCTGGAGGGCAAGGAGCAGGCAACACCAGTGCCCCCCCCCCATACCCCACTCCACCCCGGAGGCGGGGCCATCGCCTTCCTTCCGGAATCGGGATCGATCTGGAGCTCCGAGAATTTCCCTGGCGCGGCCGCTCTGGGCTTTCCAGTCTCAACCTTGTATAAAAAGGGTTCGCCGATCTGGGGAAGCCACAGAGCTCGGGTCGCAGTCACCTCCCCGCCAGCTCTCCCGCTTCTCGCACAGCCTCCCGACCCGTCTGCTGAGCTCCATGGCCCTCGCCGCGCTCTCCGCAGCTCCCAGCAATCCCCGGCTCCTGGGGGTGGCGCTGCTGCTCCTGCTCCTGGTGGCCTCTGGACAGCGCGCAGCAGGTGGGTCCCGTCGTCCTGGGGTCCCCGGGACGGACGCTGCTGGGGTGGGCGCCCCGCGCCGACAGCCCCGCTCAATCAGCGAGTCTCTTCTTCCCTAGGAGCGCCCGTGGCTGCTGAACTGCGCTGCCAGTGCTTGCAGACCCTGCAGGGAATTCACCCCAAGAACATCCAAAGTGTGACTGTGAAGGCCCCAGGACCCCACTGCGCTGAAACCGAAGTCATGTAAGTCCCTCCCCGCGCTGCCGCTGTCACCGCCGAGGTCCTCCACTGTCCCGCTGCCCCAAACCCTGTGCCCAGTCCGACCTCCTGACTCATGGAATTCCCTTCTCTCTGCAGAGCCACACTCAAGAATGGGCAGAAAGCTTGTCTCAACCCCGCATCCCCCATGGTTCAGAAAATCATCGAAAAGATACTGAACAAGTGAGTTGTAATTTCCATGTACACAGGCGACAGAAGCCGTTGGTCAGAAATACTGGCATCTGTCCCCTAAAAATAAAATCAGGGAAATCCAGGAGTTAGCTGAAGGACTAGAAATTGTAATTATTATTTTCACAATTAAAGTTGCCATTAAGGTTACTAGTCTGCTCTGGTGCCAGAGGATATTTCAGTATTTCAGTGCCCTCCATTCCCAGGCCTAACCCCTACTGAAATAAGTGAGGGTAAATGTGCCTTTTTAGAATACCAAGTAGATTTGACTAACAATGCTAAAAAGCCCCCTGCCTGTTTTGGGAGGATGTTTATGTCAGTCTCTAATGGGTTTCAGACCTGAAAAATGCAATGTCTGGTTTGGGCACTTCTGGCCTCTCAGCCTTCTTGGTGAAGAGCAGAAACTTTGCATTGACACCCCAAGTGAGTTCAAGGCTAGGAGTCCTGTCAACCTTATTTAATCTCTTTGAGCTTTAGCAAAATAGGGTAGATAATGATAGTTATTTCATAAAGTTGTGTGCAGCTTAAGGGAGATCATGAATGGAAATTTCTAACCCAATGTGATAATCAGTGACCAATATATTTTGGCTTTTCAAACCAAGAATCTAGTTGAGTCCACAGCCACCTCTTTCTTCAAAAACAAACAAACAAAAAAAGTAGCATTCAGGAGTGCAAGTTTTCTGCTATAGAGGGCAGTGGTTAGAGGCAGACCTTCCCTGAGTGGAGGGCTGGGTGAGAGTTTGCATGGGGACATCCCTCCAAGCAACTTCAGCCACCAGTGTGACAGAAGAGCAGCCTTCCTTAGCACCTGCAACAGTAACCCTTTTCTCATCACAGGGGGAGCACCAACTGACAGGAGTGAAGTAAGAAGCTTATCAGCCTAACATTGACACTTCCTGCAGGATGGTCCCTGCCCTTACCAGAGTTGAAAATGAAAAAGAGAACAGCTGCTTTCTAGGGACACCTGGAAAGGACTTAATGTGTTTGACTATTTCTTATGAGGGTTCTACTTATTTATGTATTTATTTATTTTTGAAAGCTTGTATTTTAATATTTTACATGTTGTTATTTAGAGATATGAGTGTGTTTCATTAAACAGAGCTCAGTCTTGATTATTTAATGGAATATGATGGGTTTTAAATGTGTCATTAAACTACTATTTAGTGGGAGACCAAAATGTGTCAGGCACCTTGATAAATGATAGGGTGG
>NW_012120710.1:5330488-5337008 GCF_000951035.1 Colobus angolensis palliatus | reverse complement strand
AAAGTTCTAGTGTTTTATACCACTGTAGAATAACTATAGTTAAAAGTAATATATAGTTTCAAACAACTAGAAGGATATCAAAAGTTCCCACACAAATAAAGAACAAATATTTGAAATGATGGATATGCTAATTACCCTCATCTGATCAGTATACATTATATATAGAAATATTACTATGTACTTCCTCAATATGTACGGTAATTATGTGTGAATTATAAAAATACTATAAGAGTGAAAAATTGGACACCAGGTTCCTTGAAATGAGAAGAATTAATAGTGTTACATCATATAAAAATGGGCTGACATGGCTATATTAATATATTGAAACCTGACCTGGATATATTAATATATTTATTACTTAAAAACTATTAGTATGCTCTTCATATAAATAATAAGTATATTTATTAAAAATTCACTACTAATGAAGGCCTAATTAATATATTATGCCTTAAGGAAAGAAATAGTCTTGGAGATAAAAAAAGACAATTTAAAAATAAAAAGGGGTTAAGTCAACAAGAGACCAACATTCCTAAGCTCTCATAAACTTAGAAAAACTTTATCAAAACATATAAACTATTTGTGAGGCTGAGGTGTGAGGCTGATCGTGTCACCTCACTGCAGCCTCGGTGACAGAGCAAGGCCCTGTCTCTAAAAGAAAAAAAAAATTCACACATACACATAAAGCAAAACGAAGAGATCATAAAAGAGCAATAGAACAATATATAATCATGGTTATGGATTCTAAGAAACTCTTTCAACACTTAATATGCAAAGCAGTACACATTCAGTAGCAGTATAGAAGAGTTAAGCAACGTCATCAACCAACTTGGTTTGACTGACATATATTGGCAAATTACCCAGCAATTGCATAAATCACATTTGTCTTTCCAAAGAGAACATAGATGAGTCATAAAGAATGTATAAAAATATTTCAAAATGTTAAAACATTACAGAAGTCATTTTCTGATCATCTAAGTTTTTTAGGATGATTTGTAACTGTCCTAGTTGAACTATGTATTCATACACTGTGTGTGATATGTTTGCTGTGGTTTATAACTCATCTCAGCTTCCTACATTGTACTTCCATAATACCAGAGTCATCATCGTGACCAATATAATCATCTAGTATGATAAAAATGTTTCCATAGAGATTTTTGCTTATTTCTTGTATTTTTTTCTGACACATTCTTTTGTAATGTTGGCATTCCTGTATTTCTTGGATTACATGATATGAGCATAATGTAATTTAATTACTCAATACTTTCCACAAAATTTGAAACAACAATCTTAAGAAAAGGCAAATATAAAGCTTATACTAAAAGCTAATTTTTTAAAGTTTTGGAATGATGTTCTCATCTATATATTAGATGGTGCTTGGTGTTATTGCCAATAAACTTAAATAGTTAGAGATTGTTGAAATCATCAGGATGTCTTTATTGTAGAATTAGAAGACTAGCAATGTTGCAGAAGGAAGTGTGCAAGTTAAGTATCAAAGAAGAATTTCACGTTTGAAGTGTGTGTTTATCCACTATCTTTTACAAAACTGACCACAACCCCTTTTGTGTTGTATGCATCTTGTGAATGTCTTTTGAATTTAACATCCACCATGCCTTATTTTCTACACATGCCTTGAACCTGTAGGTTACTCTTGACTTCCCACTCTTCCTATGGTAGTCAATAAAGGAATCTGTCCACTAGGGAGATGAAAACACCATGAGATACACGTAAAAGCTTCGCAGTGATGGCAACATTCAAACTGACAGGCAAGCAGGATCCTACGGGCACACGGCCTCCCAAAGGAATCCTGATCTCCACTCCTGCCTCATTTGCTCTCCTCTCCCTGCCCACAGGATGAACTCCATCTACCTGAGTCACTTGCTGCTTCTAGGACTTCCATGCACTTTCCAATTTTCATGCCTTTAATTGCTTGATTGTCTCCTCCTGGACCGTTTTCCATTCCTCAGTATTGTCCCACCTACTAGAAAACTCTCCAGCCTTTAAAACTCACATAAATAACCACCTCTTGTAGGAAAACCTCTGTAACACCTCTCACAAACCCACTCATTAACCCGTAAGAGTTGTACGAGATACTCATCCTTGCCTCTAATACTTTGTGCATAGTTTGCCATGGTATTCACCAGGCTCTTCTAAAATCTTCTATTTGTACATTCATCTCCTCTATGGTGTTGAGAGTTAGAAGGTAGCAGATTATATATCACTTGTCTTTGTATCTATGGCACCTAATTTCATTCCTGTGTTACAATGCTGGGAAAATGATCAATAAAAATGTTGAATCGAATGAAGAGAGGAATTAAATTCAAGTTGAAAAGCCCTTCTGGTTAGAAAGATAACTCAAGCCGTCAGAACAGTCAGTTAAAAAAAAAAAAACAACTCAAATTGGCTTAATTAAAATGAGAATTATTTCATTTCCTTATGAAATATATTGGTGTTTTATAAATATTGACACATTCATCATAACAACACTTTGAAATAGAGAGTAGCATTTACTTTGACCCCTGTGTAGATGAGATAAACCTGGATCCTAGAGTCCAAAAATTCTCTTCAATAACCAGTCTCACTGCAGGTCTAGCTGTCTTTCTCTGTGCTGGCTTTACTTTATGCAAAGCACTGGCAAAGCTCCAAGGTATAACCCAGCAGGAAGCAAGGGACGATTTTTCCAGCCATTTCCTACCAAAGTGGTCTCAGGGAATTTTTCTGGCTTGGCCAGGCTTATTAGATCATTTGTCCACCTCTGAGCTGTCAGGGTGCCTCAGGCTTGAAAGGAATGGCCATTACTATTTTGAGATGTCAGCTCACTCCTGGAACTTTAGGGTAGAGTCAGCCTATCCGAACCACCCAGACTGGAAGGAAGGGGAGATAGTTTCCGAAGGAAAGCCAGGATTCTATTATCAGAAGGTAGAAGGGACTCAAACCAGGCAGAGTGGACAAATGTACTAAAGGCTAGGCCAAGTGGATGACATTTTCACTTGATGAAATGTTCTGGAATGACCAAGTGGATGCATCCAGAGATTTAATGCCACTTTCAGACATCTGCATCAATAGTAGTAGTAATGGCAACAAAATCGAGTTGAGCACTGTTCCCCAAGGCACAGTTCTCTGAGGCAAGTTCCCCAAGGCACAGTTCCCCAAGCACAGTTGTAAAGCACACTTCCCCAAGGCAAGCATGGTTAGAGCAACACTATACTGCCTGCCCATTCCTGCTGTTTCATTCGTACTTAGGATACAGAAGCAGCTCTGGATTTTAAAGGCATATTAGATACTGCCAATCAAAACTGCAGGATACAATAAATATGTTAGTTCAAAATGGAATTTAGAAACCAATACTTTTATTTTAGCGATGACTCTATTCATTTAAAACTGGAGTTTCCATAAGTTTAATGTTTGGGCATATAGAGCTGTTATTCAGCTCATACAATGAGTCTTTGGATGGGGGAGGCACTCATTAAAACAAGAAAGAACTGGATTATATTGGTAGAACATCATTGCTTTCTTAGTGTTCTGAAAAATCAATATAGGACTATTAGAAACTGAATTATGAGAACAGATATACTAAAGGTGGGACAAATCTTCTTTTACACTTCATTACATAAGCAACTAATGTTTATTATGAAAGTCTTAGGCATAGCTATAGATCATTCTACAAAGTGGATTCTTGAAATATTTTATCCCTTTGTCTACCAGTGTAAGTTTTTTGATGGTCTATTTATCCTAAGTATTTGCTTATGCTGATATTTTGATTTGACATGGAAGTCATTATAGCAAATATTTTCTTTTTTCTTAAGTAATAGGAGAGTACAGATCTGAACAGCTTCCTATTAATGCTGAAGGTAAACAATTTTATTTTTTAAAACATGATAAAGGGTCCAAACTGGGTCAGCAGAAAACTATAATCCTTATCTCAGCAACTAAGAGCCAACCAAGATGCCTACTCCCACTTCTCGCAAGATCCTAAGGTTCAGAATGAATTTCCACTGACATGATTTTGAAGGTGAAATACATTGACTTGGAATAGGGGACAGATAGGTAAATAGATGCAGACTTCATTAACTTTAAGTATATCACTTTAGTGGCACAACAGTTGTTTCCATTAGTGAAATAATTTGAGCAATTTTCTATTTATTAGGAAAGAAAGTTGAGCTATTTAACCATAAGAACAACAAACATTTAAAAAATTGCTCTCCTAAAACTCTCAATCACCTATCTCAGAAATTTTGTTTTTTAACTGTGTAGTGGTTAAAGCCATACTGCATGGAGCTCAAATTCTGAAATATTAACTGTGAAACAGACGAGTTGCATAAATTCCCTGCCCCTTCATTTCCTTGTAAATTGTAATACGGGGAAAAACCTGGTAACCACTTCCTTGGGTGTTTGAAAGGATTAAGTGCATTTTATATATATGTTACGGACTTTGAACATTGCCTTTTACATCAAAGAGTTATTTGTTATAACTATGTTCACTCAGCATCTTGTAAATAGGTAAAATGTTTCAGCTATACATCCAACAGAATGCTGAAGAAAGAAGCACCTACCTGCTAAGGTATTTTCCTTAGACTAATCTTAAAATAATTTAAATAATCTCTTAATCTTTCCTGCACTTAGTAATTTTTCTCCATTAAGTAGGTATGCAGTTGTACATCCAAAATTAGAAAATTGAAGTCATATTTTTGACGTTAAAGGAATTGCTGTGTTATTTCTGAGCCACTGATTATTTCAAGAAAACAAAGTATTTCCATCTAAGAATCTCAGAAAAATTAAATAACAAGTTCTCAATTACCAAAGAGTTAGTCATATATGTTATAAACAAGATTATTTTTCATTTTTTCCTTTGTAAAACAAATTAATTTTCCTTCAAATTTCTGTGTGTGTGTGTGTGTGTGTATGTGTGTGTGTGTGTGTGTGTGTGTTTCCCATAGGACAGTACTGATGATCAATAGGTGAAAAACAAAATGTAACTTCAGAAATTAGGTCACTTATATATCTTTTGTCATAATCAAGATGAGCCATCTTTAATTTTATTCACATTTTGCAGTTAAAATTGCTGAAACTGGAATCAGAAAAAGTCCAGTAATTGTACGAAACACCAAAAAATTCATTCTGTTTCCTTCTAAGAACAAAAAAAAAAAAAAACAAGCTAAAACAAAAATATTGTAATACAGGGTTCTGTTTAGCCAAAGTTCATTTCCATGTACAATAATTTTTTCCCCAAGTCAGTCAGCTTAGGTAATATGGAAAAAGTTATTTCTATCATATTTATTATAAAAAATTGTGTGTGGTGTTTAATACATATTGGTGTTTTACTTCTTTGGTACCGATGAAAATCAAAGGCAATAACAGATTATATGTCATCTACCAGTAATTACTGAGGTGGAAATTCCTACCCTGGAGCACAATACAGGCAGACCTTTTTTTGTTGCACTTTACTTAATTGGTTTGTAGACATTGCATTGTTTAAAAATTGAGGATTTCTGGCAACCCGGTATTGAACAAGTCTATCAACGACATTTTTACCACAACATGTGTTATTTTTGTATCCCAGTGTCACATTTCGGTAACTTGCAACATATCGAACTTTTTTCCATTATTTTTATATCTGTTATGATAATCTGTGATCACTAATCCTAGATGTTGCTATTGTAATCCTTTTGGGGATTCACGAACTGCACCCAAATAGGACAGTTAATTGATAAATGTCATGGCTATTCAAAATGGCCCTTCACCATCTCTACATCTCCTTTGGCCTCTCTATTCCCTGAGACACAGCGATATTACAATTGGGCCAATTAATAACCCTATAAGGGCTTCCAAATGTTCAAAGAAAGACAGGGTTGTGTATCTCTCACCTTAAACCAAAAGCTAGAAATGATTAAACTTAGTGATGAATGCATATCAAAAACTAGGATAAGCCAAAACCTATGCCCCTGTCCTAGAATTAGGGATACACAACAGCATCAAAAGAACAAAATAAAGAACAAGTAACTGGTTCTAAAATATGGAGATCTATAAATTGTCTAACAAAGAATTCAAAATAACCATCTTATACTAGCTCAATGAGTTCCAATAACACAGAGAGAGACAACTAAAAATAATCAGGAAAGCAATATTTGAACAAAATTAGAAGCTCAACAAAGAGAAAGAACCCCCCATAAAGAGCCAAACAGAAACTCTGGAGCTGAAGTATGACTAAAGTGAAAAGTCTCCTAGAGAGTTTCAATAGCAGACTGCATAAAACAGAATATAGATTTGGTTAACTCAAAAACAGATCATTTGTAATTATCCAGCGAGGTCGTGGTGGACCACGTGGTGGCAAATCCTCCATCAGTTCTGTGCTCAAAGATCCAGACAGCAATCCATACAGCTTACTTGATAATACAGAATCAGATCAGACTGCAGACACTGATGCCAGCGAATCTCATCACAGTACTAACCGTCGTAGGCAGTCTCGTAGACGAAGGACTGATGAAGATGCTGTTCTGATGGATGGAATGACTGAATCTGATAC
>NW_012120710.1:5327508-5329173 GCF_000951035.1 Colobus angolensis palliatus | reverse complement strand
ATGGAAATAACATTAAGCATATTTTCTGACCAGACCATAGTGGAATGAAACTAGAAATCAATAACACGAAGAAGATTTAAAAAATTCACAAGTACTTGAAAATTAAGCAACAAAGTCTTGAACAACAAGTGAGTAAAATAATGAACAAAAAGGAAAATAAAAATATCTTGAAGTAAGTAAAAATGTAAACAGAACATGCCAAAACTTATAATACTCAGCAAAAGCAAATCTAAGATGAAAGTTTATAGTGTGAATACCTGCTTAAGAAGAAACAAAGACCTCAGAAAGCAATCTAAAGTTACACTTGAAGAAATTAGAAAAAGAAAACAAAGTTAAAGTTAGATAAATGAAGTAGCAAAGATTAGAGCAGAAACAAATGAGATGAAGACCCGAAAATAGTCTTGTAGTCTTATTAATAGAAAAGAGACATTGAGCCCATGAGCCGGCTGGACCCTGCCTGTCCACAGCTTCAGAGTGACAGCCAGTGTCATATTTCTAGATCAATTCTGAATCCCTCCCATAGGGAGAAGATCTCCAGGGGATTTAAGAAGTTCCAGCATTTCAGAGGGAGGAAGGAAGTTATGCAGGATACCAAAGAAGAGGTTGTGCTATACAGCCCTGGCTTCCACTGATGCTAACAGTGGATTCAACTTTTGACACTGATAATGTGTTGCCACCAAATGGAGGATGTAACTTGCAAAATTTCAAACTTTTTCATTATTATTGTATCTGTTACGATAATCTATGATCACTAATCCTTGATGTTACTATTGTAATCATTTTTGGGCTTCACGAACGGCACCCAAATAAGACAGTTAATTTATAAACGTCATGGCTATTCAAACTGGCCCTTCACCATCTCTACATCTCCTTTGGCCTCTCTATTCCCTGAGACACAGCGATATTACAATTGGGCCAATTAATAACCCCATAAAGGGCTTTCAAATGTTCAAGAAAGAGACACGGTTGTGTATCTCTCACCTTAAAATGAAAGTTAGAAATGATTAAACTTAATGATGAATGTATATCAAAAACCAGGATGGGCCAAAAACTATTTCCCTTGTGCTAGAATTAGGGAAACAAAACAGCATCAAAAGAACAAAATAAAGAACAAGTAACTGGTTCTAAAATACAGAGATCTATAATTTGTCTAGCAAAGAATTCAACATAACCATCTTATACTAGCTCAATGAGTTCCAATAACACACAGAGAGACAACTAAAAATAATCAGGAAAGCAATATTTGAACAAAATTAGAAGCTCAACAAAGAGAAAGAACCCCCCATAAAGAGCCAAACAGAAACTCTGGAGCTGAAGTATGACTAAAGTGAAAAGTCTCCTAGAGAGTTTCAATAGCAGACTGCATAAAGCAGAATATAGAATCGGTTAATTCAAAAACAGATCATTTGTAATTACCTAGCCAGAAGAACAACAAACAAACAAACAAATAAATAATAAGGAAGACTATGGAACTTATGGGCACTATCCAGCATACTAGAACGTTATAAAAGAGACGCACAAAAAAGTTTTAACAAGTTTAAAAATATGGAAAGAACATTAAGTATATTTTCTGACCATAGTGGAATGAAACTAGAAATCAATAAAATGAAGAAGATTTAAAAAATTCACAAGTACATAAAAATTAAGCAACAAAGCCTTGAACAA
>NW_012120710.1:5313063-5326971 GCF_000951035.1 Colobus angolensis palliatus | reverse complement strand
AATAGCCTAGAAAAAAAAGGATGAATTCCAAGAAACATACCAACTATAAAGACTAAATTATAAGGAAATAGAGAATCCGAATGGGTCAATAACAAGTAAAATGTTTGAATCACTAATCATAAATCTCTCAACAAAGAGAAGCCCCAGAACCAGATGCCTTCACTGGTAAATTCTACCAAAGTTTAAAAAAGAGTAATACCAATCCTTCTCAAAACTCTGCAAAAAATTGAAGAGGATAAAGTAATTCCCAACTCATTTTATGAGGTCAGCATTAGTCAGATACCAAAGCGAAAAAAGAACACATAAGAAAAAAAAAAAATTTCAGGCCAGTATTTCTAATAAACATAAATGCAAAAAATCTCCAGAAAATATTAGCAAACTGAACTCAACAACACAGTAAAATAATCATACATTATAATCAAGTGGATTTTTCCCTAAAATGCAAGGATAGTTTTACACATGAAAATCAATAACTGTGATTCTCCACATTAATAGAATGAAAGATAAAAATTATATGATCATCTTAATGGATGCAAAAAAATCATTTTGGAAAATTCCATATTCTTTCATTACAAAAACTCTCAAATTTGTCAGGTGCGATGGCTCATGCCTGTAATCCCAGCACTTTGGGAGGGCGAGGCCGGCGGACCACAAGGTCAGGAGTTCGAAATTGGTCTGACCAATATAGTGAAACCGTGTCTCTATTAAAGAAAAATTAGCTGGGTGTGGTGGCGCAGGCCTGTAATCCCAGCTACTCAGGAGACTGAGGGAGGAGAATCATTTGAACCCGGGAGGTGGAGGCTGCAGTGAGCTGAGACCAAGCCACTGCACTCCAGCCTGGGTGACAGAGTGAGACTCTGTCTAAAACAAACAAACAAACAAAAACTTTCCAATTATGTACAGAAGAAATGTTCCACAACATAAAAACAAGGTATGACAAGCCCACAGGCAAGATATTCCCAGTCATAAAAAGCTGAAAGCTTTTGCTCTAACATGAGGAAGAAAACAAGAATGCTCACTCTTGCTACTACTGTTCAACATAGTTACTTAAAACCCTGGTCAGAGCAAGTAGACAAGAAAAGGAAATAAAATGCATCTAAATCAGAAAAGATGTTATTTATCTCTGTTTGCAGATGCTGTGATCTTGATTACAGACACCCCTAAATATTCCACCAAAAACTGTTAGAACTAGTAAATGAATTTAATGGAGTTGCAAGTTACAAAATCAATATCCAAAACCAGTTGCATTTCAATACACTAACAACAAAATATGGAAAGAATGGTGTAAAATAATAATATACTTAGGAATAAACACATGGAGGTGAAAGATCTGTACCATAAATATTATAAAACAGTGATAAAAGAAATTGAAGAAGACATTAATAAATGAAAATCTATCTCCATAGATTAGAATAATTAATGTTAAAAATATCTGTACCACTTAAAATGATCTACAGACTCAATGAAATCTCTATCAAAATTCCAACAGCATTTGTCAAAGAAGTGGGAAAAACTATCCTAAAATTCATGTATCATAGTCAATTTGAGCTCTTTTAACAAACCATAAGATGGATGGCTTATAAACAATAGAAGTCTATTTCTCACAGTTCTGGAGGCTGGGAAGTCCATGATCAATGCACTGAGAGATTCAGTGGCTCTGAGGGTGGGCTCTCTGGCTTAGATGGTGTCTTTTCACTGAGTTCTCACATGCTGGATGGGGTATGGCAGCTTTCTACGGGCTCTTTTATGAGAACATTAATCCAACTCATGAGGGCTCCAACACTCACGACCTAATCACATTACAAAGGCCCTATTTCCCAAAACTAAGACACTGGTGATTAGGGTTCAATATTTAGGGAGAAACAAATATTCAACTTATAGCAATATGAAACCACAAAAGACCCCAAATAGCCAAAACAGTCTTGAACAGGAACAAAACTGGAGGCATCACACTTCCTGATTTGAAACTATACTACAAAGTTATAGTAAGTAAAACAATATGGTACTGACATTAAAATAGAGACAGAGATTAATGGAACAGAATAAAGAGCCCAGAAATAAACTCAAACATATAAAGTTAACTAATTTTTGACAAGGGTGCCATGAACACAAAATAGAGAATGAATGACCTCTTCAATAGGTTGTGTTGGAAAAACCGGATATCCAAATGCAAAAGAAGGAAATAAGACACTTCTCTTACACCATATACGAAAATCAACTCCAAATGGATTAAAGGCTTAAATGTAAGACCATAAAATCACAAAACCCCTAAAAGAAACCAGGGACAAAGTTATTTTCATTGGCCTTGATAACAAATTTTTGGATATTTCAAAAGACATACAAATGACCACAAAGTATATGGAAAGTTCAACATCACTAATCACCAGGGAAATGTAAATCAAAGCCACAATGGGAGACCAGCTCACGCTGGTTAGGATGGCTACAATTTAAAATACGAAAGAAAATAAGTGTTGGTGAGGATTTGCAGAAAAGAGAACCCTGGCAAATAGTTGAAATGAATGAAAATCAGTACAGCCATTATGGAAAACAGTATAGAGTTTCCTCAAAATACTAAAAATTGAACTACCATATGACCCAAGAGTTGCACTCTGGGACTTATTCTAAGAAATTTAAAATTGCATCCTGAAGAAATATTTGCACTCCTATGTTCATTATAGCATTATTCACAATAGCCAAGATATTGAAACAACCTAAATATTCATCTGTAGATCAATAAAGAAAACATGCAATATGCATATACACACTCATATCCCTACACATACATATATATATATCTATATATATAAATATCTATATACATATCTATATATATGTATCTCTATACATATCTATATATACATATCTGTATATATACATATCTATATAAAATTGAACGTTATTCAGCCTTTATAAAAGAGGAAATCCTGCTATTTGCAACAATGTAGATAGACCTAAAGGATATCATATAAATGAAGTAAGTCAGACACATAAAGACAAATCTTGTATGGTCACACTTATATGTGGAACCCAAAATAGTCAAAATCATAGAAGCAGAGAGTAGAATTTTGGTTGCCAGGTCCTTGGAGGAGAGGTAAAGGAGGAGATGATCAAAGCATACGAAGTTTTAAGTTCTGGAGATCTACTATATAACCTAGTGCCTCTGGCTAATAATACTGTGTTGTATGCTTAAAATTTCCTAAGAGCATAGATCTTATGTTAAGTGTTGTTACTCCCACCCCCTACCCCCTCCCTCAAAATGATAACAATAAAAAGGGGCTGGAGGAAACTTTGGGAGATGATGTTGATGTTTATCGTCCTGGTGGTATGTTGGTTTTACACGTCTATACTTATCCCCAAACTCACTGAGTTGTATACTTAAATATGTATAGCTGTTCACATGCCAATAGTATCTCAGTACAGTGGTTTAAATAAAAAAAATTGGTCTCAAGAGTGATGCAATATAATTTTATTAATAACAATAATACTGATATATCTGAGAACAAGGCTGAAAAATGGTTGAGACACAAGGCAGTGCAATTGACGTTTCAAAACACTCTACACAAGCAGCCTAGGGACCCTCATAGCATAGGCAATGTGAATTTTCTATTAGCAGACTGATGCAAATTCAGCTCTTTTCCCCCTCAGATTCCTCATTTAAGGAATGAGGAATCTCATTGTGTCTAAAATTCTTCTGTGGAGATAACTATCCTTGATTCTTTATTACACGCTTGGATTAAAATGCTAAATACAGTGGCTCGACCACCCAGACAGCCACGAATTTTGCAGTAAGGTATTCACTACTGAATACCTAATTCAGGTCTTTTTCTGAGAAAAAAAAATTTTGGTATGTGTTTGGACAAACGGAGGCAGGATGGCGCACTTCCGGGTTCTTCTTCACCAGCTTTTCCTGCGCGCGTGAAAATGCAGCCGGTGCCCAGGGAGGGTGCCCACCAACCGGGCATGCGCCAGGTGACGTCAATCCGAAGAGACCAAGATTTACCTGGTCGCACCTGCGGAACACCCCCCGACACGCCCGTGCCCCGCCTATTGCCCTCCCACTCCTAGAAAAGCTGCTCTGGGCCTGGGTCCCATGCAGCCTTCCCAGCCCCACTCTTGTCGGGATGTCGGGACTGCAGGAACTCCATCCGAGAGCCCCACCAGGGGGACTCTGCCAGCCTTCTTTGCCGGAGGCCAATAGACCTCTTCCCCACACCTTAGGTTACCAAAAATAAACTTGCAGTTTTGCTCCTACACTTGCCTACCCGCTGGTTCTTTTGTACGTGCTCTGGTGGTCTTAGAAAAACAAATCAGTATGAGGAAATGCTAGAAGGAAAATGGAGACATTTGGAAAAGGTAGGTGGGTGAAGAGGAAAAGTCCCCTTGACACAGATTAATCATGGACCAGCCCTGCCTATTGACTTCTGGGGCCACTGCTCTTGGTTTCACTATAATACACAGGGTTTCACCCCAAAAAGCACATGGCCAGTTAGCTATGACCTATCCAGTACTGGAATAAAAATGATCAGCATTTCAAAGGCAAACAGACTTCACACATTTCTTGGCCTGGGTGGAGCAAGAAATTAGGCAGGTAGAATAAACAGGTGTGGCTTTGCATTATGTTTTATATTAACTGAACCTACAGGAAATAAGTACCTTAAGGAATAATGCCTTTCTTTACAGTAATTCCCAGAATAGCATTCTGGAAAATATTACTTCTGGAGAAGCTATTTCATTTTCTCTTTATGAGCTCAATAGAAGTATACAATTATTATTTCTGAGAGTTCTTCTCTGGTGCTTTTGCCAATTTCACCTCTTCCACACATTCACCTGCCATTAAAACAGACAATTTTGTGCTTATAGGAACATCGAAAGAAGAGGAGATCTGGGGTAATCCCTAGAACATTGTATGTACTGTTTATTCATCTGTGCTTTTAAAGAGAACACCCAACAGTATATTTTCTTTCAGGTTAATACTGTCTTGTTACATGAATAAGATGGCGAAATGATCGTGAGAAACCAAGGTAATTCACCAGGAGTGAGACGGATAATAGGAAAAGATCTTCATATTCCAGGATGTCAGACTTTCTGTAGAAATTCCCATTTTTGTGTGTTCCCTTACTTATTTTTTACTTTACAGCACTCTATTGCTTAAAAACACAGGATTTAATTTTTAAAATTTTACTTCAATTTCCAGGATATATATGTAGAATGTGTAGGTTTTTTACATAGGTATACATGTGCCATGGTGGTTTGCTGCACCTATCAACTCGTCATCTAGGTTTTAAGCCCTGCATGCATTATGTATTTGTCCTGATGTTCTTCCTTCCCTTGCCCCCCGACCCTCTGACAGGCCCCAGTGTGTGTCGTTCCCCTCCCCAAACACAGAAATTTTAAACAAAATTAATGAAAATCATATATTTCCGCAATTTGAGAGCCAAATTATTTCTGTGAAGACTATTAATATTGATAAACAGAAGAGCCAGCTTTGCATTTACCATATTTTCAAAGAGGCAGTAAAGATTGTTCTAAGGATTTCCCCACCCAAAGTCAATTTAATCTAACATCAGATGTGGCTGTGGCCCTCACAGATCTTTTAAGCCTTTAAGAATGTATTGTGGCAGGGCACGTTGTCTCGCGTCTGTAATACCAGCACTTTGGGAGGCCAAGACAGGTGGATCATGAGGTCAAGAGTTTGAGACCATCCTGGCCAACATAGGGAAACCCCGTCTCTTCTAAAAAAATAAAAAATAAAAAAAATAAAAATTAGCTTGGCGTGGTGGCACGTGGCTGTAATCAAAGCTACTCGGGAGGCTGAGGCAGGAAAATCTCTTGAACCAAGGAGTCGGAAGTTGCAGTGAGCCGATATTGTGCCACTGCACTCTAGCCTGGCCACAGAGCGAGACTCCATCTCAAAAAAAAAAAAAAAAAGAAAAAGAAAAAAAGAAAAAGAAAATGTATTGTGAGGATGGATGTGTGAAAGTAATTTTTCAACGGAAGTGGGCTGATGGTTATCATAACTGCCAGCCATAACACAAAGAGTTAGGTATCTGCTCTTGAATCCTCAGAAGTCCTGGGGGAAATTCCCAACCTCACAAGGAAGTTAGCCAAGGTTTCAACAGGAATGGAAAGCATAGAAAGTACCAAGACAAGATACGGATACCGCCACACCTAGCGTGAGAACATAACTCCTTTTTCAACTAGAAGGAAACAGGTGCCGGTTTCTAAGCTTTTAAATTATGACATACAAGGAATAGATTGATGTTATCTCTGGGTACAATAATAGGTGTCCTGGTCATGGAACTTAAAAATTACTGGGACTTCCATCTCTCTCCCTGGCCTTGAATATTTTCTTCCATTCACCTATGATTAGTTCATCCTACTTTTATTTTGGAAGCCTCTGGGAAATAGATGGCAAAGATGACAAATTAAGGGGTATATGTCATGAATGCAAGCTTGAAGCCTTTGCAAACACCCCCACCCTGGCCCCCAGTAATAGGCCAGCTCAAGTGGCTAGACATACAGTTTTGAAGTCAACCTCCTAAGAGGATTCTGCTCCCAGTCCTCCAGCAGCTTGCCCATTGCTAAGTTGTATAATCAATTCGGTTAGGCCAAATACATGGTCATTGAGAACTGATTACTTCCTCCTCAACTTACCCTGTCCTGTGGCACACAAGTGTCTTCATTCCTGGAATATTTCTACTGTGCTGAAATAGTCCTTCCTTATCTTCCTCCCTCATTTCAACAAGGCATTTAGATGTCATTGTTAATTTACAGTGTTAGAAAAAAAAATTCTTAAATTTGGAAATAAGCTACTGCATAACTTTTTAGAGCCATACTAAAGTATTATCTAACATGACAACATAAATTGAATCTCTCTCTCTTGGGGATACAATTCTGTTTGATTTTTTATTTATTAGTGATCATGTTCAGCGTCTGTAAAGTTAGATGTTGTTATAGAGGACTGATCATTACAAACTGTTTTTATCCACTATTGTTTCAAATTACTTCTGTGCCATAGAAAAGATGACCTCAACTGTTACAATTTTATTATCCTGTAGGATGTGAATCAGTTTTTATCTAGCTTTGCAATTTTCTTCCAGTATTCTTTTATCCACTGATTATTATCTCCATATATCTTATATCTACATGCTCACACATACACACAGACATATCTCCTCTCTTCCTTTGAACCAATTTTCATCATCCCTCTAGTCTCCTCATTAGTGGGTTGATTAAATCTTTGACACTTTCTCACTACATATCAGAATCATGATTTTAACATTTTTTACAAAACAGTATATTTGATAATAACAAGAATCTATAACTGGAGTTACTTATCCTTTCTGGGGATTTAACATCTCTCTCCTCTTTCTATTCTTAGGACTTTCTCTCTACTCTCTGAGACTAAATTCCATCCCTGTTCCCAGAAATAGCACTTTATTCCATGTTCAAGGCAGCTACATTTTATTTATAATAAAATCTAAAATAGTATACAATTCCCAAGAAAACAGGTATAAGTTAGGGACTGAATGAGAGATCCTACTTTAATACTGAAGAAATCAATATCTCATCACAGTTAAAAGTATCACCCAATATATAGCCTAATGTCCATTTACAAAGAAATTATAGTATACTTGGAGTGTCAGGATACACACAAAACTTTTAGTAAAATTAGATAATAAAAATATAGCATGTGAAGCAGCATTTACACAGCTAAAGCAATATCCTAAATGGATGCAGAAGCATAATTTAAGACAGGCATAGCATATGAGAAGGTACTGTTACTATTGTCTTTGATACACTTTCCTTCTGGTGGACATACCTTGATATCCCTCTGAGGAACTACCTTGTCTTCTACTCTCAGTCTACGTGCTTTCGGACACATTGAATTTACTCCAGGCGTGTGATTTGGGTCTAGCCAATCAGACAATCACATTCCCCTGATCACAGTGATTGACTCAGGGACAGATTGGGAGCTTATTGGAAAAAAGAAGCATTTTACCGGTAAATTCACCAGAGTAAATTCAAGACAATATGGGGCCTGAGGTCACATTCTGAAGCTACGTGGAACCCAAGAATGGAGCCAGCACTAGAGGTAGAACCAAGAAAACAGTGTTTGGTGACTGATAATGCCTCGGTCCTAGTTAAATAGCTAATAAGCTAATTAGCTATTTAACTGACTATTAAGGTTTTATAATTTGTCTCTGCTTCCTAGGAGACAAAGTGTAAAACTGAAATAGTCAATTATGTAGCTAATTAATTACCTTTTCTCATGAGACTAATATTAGGTTAGGGTTCTGACCCTTGAAACAGAAAACTAACAACTGATGGAGTAAAAAAGGCTGGAAACAGTAATTAAAAGAGCTTCACAGGGGAAAGAAGTATCCTCAAGCAGAGATAAGATGCCAATTTGTTAGTTCTGACATCATTTCTAAATTCCTCATACATTTTCCAGAAGAAAAATAATAAGGCTCTTTTTACCATGGTTCTCAGGAAGGCCTGGATTTCTAAAGCTCTATTCAAAAAGTAATGCAATTTACAATAATATCAGATGTCCTGAGCTTAGCATTTCACTTAAAACTTATCAATAAAAGCATTTGTTTATTTAAAAGAATTATTAAAAGTAAATAAACATCGTGGAAAATCTCACTGTGTTCAAATATAATGTTGGCAAGTCTACAGAATTTGCATGGGCCAAGTTAGGTGGGGTCATGCTACAAAATGTAACAGTGCAAAATTTCCATGTTCCAAATGTTAATTCCCATACCTGTCTTCTTTCTTTCCTCCTTTCCTCAAAAAATGCTTTGAGTGCTTAAATGAGAGTCAGCAATTTAATGAGAAATTATGGATTAAATGAAAAGCAAGCATACACACTCCTCTGACCTCATGGAGCTTCCAGTCTAATGAGAGAATCAGACAATAATAATCTCTCTCTCTCTCTGACTCTCTCTCTCTCTCTCATCTCTCTGTAAAAGTATTACAAGTTGGGTATGTTGTCCTTCTAGCACACAGAGAAACAATAATTAATGAGATAATAGTTATCCTCCTTAGCTGTAACCCCCTCAACTTTCTATTTCATTCTATTTCCCTTTTAAAAAATTCTGATCACAAGTCTCTAAATCTATTTCATAATCTACTTCCATGGTGGTATTTGACTTACTCAGAAAAGTCAGAGAAGACTTCTCTAAGGAAGTGGTGATTGAATTGAGGTAAAAAAAAATGAGTAGGAGTTAATTAAGTGAAAGAAGGAACAGCTAAAGAGGATACAGCAAGGGTAAAATTTGGGCACAGGAGGAAGTAGATGTGTACTTGAGACTGAAGAAAGGTCAGTTTGTGGCAGCAGTGCAGACAGTAAAGAGGAGCCTAGAGCCTGATGAGAATGAGAGACAGGATGGCCAAAGCCAGACAGGGTCTGGCAAGACATGTTAAGAATAGTTGTCTGAAAACAAGGAGATAATATTGAAGATTATGTGTGTTAATTGTGCCAAAAAATAGGTGTAAAAATAGTAGCAGACAGAAAAGTTAGAGGGCTACCGAATTAATCCAGGAAAGGATTAATTCAATCGTCAATCATCAGCCCCAATAAAATAATTACTCTAGAAAAAATCTTTGATTGGCTTATTGCTGTATCTTCAGTGCCGTCATCGTTGCTTGGTATTAGTAGAAACTCAAAAAAAAAAAAAAAAGTTTGAGGAATGAATGAATGGTATATAGAGAGAGGAGATGGTGGACGAGCTTGGCACAGAGAACCAGGTGGGTGGCAGGATGGTGTAAAGTGCACAATGACTTCTCTGACATGTCCGCTTGTCTTTGGAAAAAGATCAAATTCCCATCCCACTTCTTGGTAGGTGAAGCTGTGGACATACAAAGTAGACCTTAGGAGAAGCAATGAAGAATAGCAGGCAGTGATGACCTTTGTGGGCTCTGCTGTCAGATGGCCTGGTTTTGAACTCCAGCTCCATCAATTTCCTGTGTGATTTCAGCCAAGTCACTCAACCTCTCTTAAACTCTATAATCTTATGCAGAAAAATGGGCAAAAATAGTTGTTGGGAGGATTAGCTAGAGATAATTCATAAAACACACTTGGAACAAAGTAGTTCTCATAAAATATTAGTTGTTGTTTATTATATGTGATAAGGTGTAGCGGGCGAGTGTGAGTTTATGAAAGAAAAAGAAAAAAAAAGAGATTTAGAAATCCCAAGATATTGAACTTATTCTGCCACAAATGTTTAGATAAGGAAGATCTCTCTTGTCTGTTAAAATACTTATTTAGAGGAAGGGGTAAGTAGAATAATAATCAGAATCTTTCTAGTGTTGACCTAGCTACACCTTTATATTACATGAACATAGGTAAGATTAATCAGATGAAATGCCAAATGAAAAGAGGAAGACAGTTGAGTAAAACAAAAAGTGTGATTTAGCAGAGGATTTAGTGCATCAAGTTATACCACATCCTGTTAGTCTTTTATGCCATTGTCCAATGTTGTGTGTCCCAGCAGCATAACAATGGTCCAGAACAAGTTTACTCAACATCAGCAATGATTGCCAGAGGGAAGCAACTCACTTTACTCAACATGACCATCAAATGATGAAGAAAGGCACAAGTGAGAAATCTCTTGACAACCCTGGCATTTGGTGAGACACAACAGATGAATTATAGCATTTTGTAGATATCGAATGATATTTTTACATTCACTCACAATGCTTGGAGTGAAGAGATAAAAACTCTGTTGGAACAAATTGTAATGCATTTTCTCTCTGGTTTCTATTTTTTCCCCACCTCTCTAATGTACTTACATACTTTTAATAGGTTGGTAAATCTCCTAAATATTAGCTCACATCCAATCATACTATTAGAGAGCTTCTATGGTTCATAAACATGCCTGAAGGGATTTGGAGTCAATTCACAATTTCAGTATTTACCAAAACGTTAAATACTACGATTTGTATCATAGGTATCAACAGAGCTAAAGTAGCCAGATTAGTAAAACTTCTTTGAGAAATGGCTGATCTCAGTCCCGGAAATGCGTAATCAGGCATTAATATTGTTTTTATTGGAGATCTCTTATTTGGCACTCTAACACCTCATACTGCTAAATCAACAGGCAGCTCATTTTTACCTCTGTCATTAAGTGTCAGGGCTTTTCCATGAGCCTCAATGTTAGATGCATTGACCAGTAACAAATGAACCTTTAAGTCAGACACTGAAGCAGATCAGTGTCAGGGTTAAACATGAAGCCAACATTTCACTGTAAAATTCAAGGTTTACATCATATCTGATATGGGACTCTCGGAAAAGATTCTGCTCAGAAAGAGAAAAGAAGGGTGGAGCAAAGATCTTGGAAAGGCTCCCTCTATGTTCATCCACAGAGAAAAAGGCCTAACCCAACTTCCTTTTATGGATGGCAACTGTGGTCAATGCAAGGCAGTGTTGACCTAGACACTGAAGCAAGGAATGGTGATGAAAGGGCAGGACGGATGCAGGGACGGAACACACTACTGCAGCGGGTGATCTCCAGGTTATGCGGTCCTGGGTTCTGATGAGTCAGACATAACTGGGGTAACTTGCTTTCAACCACCTGGAAACTAAGGCATTAGGAAGCGGTGAGATTATAAATTCATGTGTCATTTCTAGGAAATAACTGACTTTTTAATTTAATAACATCTCGCATACCAAATGTCCATCTAGCTTCTTATAGTCTTCAAAATGAGCTAGGTTTAAGATTTTGTGTATTTTGGGCTCATATGATGTTTTAGGCATAGAGGAGGAGAGAAGAGCCAAACATATCCCCATCTCAGACATCACTGTTCCTAGATAGAATCCGTGGTGGCAATCCTTCCCATGACTGTCAGACTGTGAACTAAGGGGTTTTACAAACTAAGACTAAAGGGTTCATATTGGTCCCTCCTGCATCAGCTTGCCTTGACAATAGCTCTTAGAGTTTGGGACAACCCTACCCCACCTTTCTTCCTGCACAGAGCACTCAGATGAATGCTTATTTTTTGAAAGAGAGTGAGGCCTAGAAGGTTTTGTGGGAACTGTCCAAGGTGGCAAAGGAGGAAGATAGCTTGGAATTAATCTGCAAGACAGCACCTACTGTCACCAATTTTAAAAACAAACCAAAAAGAGGAACTTTTATCTAAAAAGTTCTAGCCTCTTCTTAGTATTCCAGGAAGATGTCTCTGAAGGTTGGCCTGTAGCTGTGGAACTGGTGATTGGATAGGTCTCAATGTTTATGACAAAATCCTCGATGCATCAAAAACCAAGCTGTCATTGAAGGACTACATCCTTCTGGGAGGAGGATAAATCACCATGGAGAAACGGAGCAGAAGTGGTTGAAAGACAAGGAGATTGATGAAAATCTGTTGAGGAGATCTTACTAGGTCATTCACTGCTGTGTAAAGCCTTTTATTTGGTCTTGGTTAGCTCTTTCTTCTGTTCCCTCCAGCAATAGCTTGAACCTTTCCTAGTCTGATCTCTTCAGGTATTGCCTTTTCCCATCCCTCTCCCTCTCCTTCTCTATCTCCATTTTTCTCTCTCTTTCTCTCTGGTGGAAACTTTCTCAATTCACATTTTCCTGTCTTCAGACTCTTCATTTGCACCTGGCTTTCTCTATTTTCATTTTATTCATTCAAATACTCAGTTTCCGTTTACTGAGAACCTTCATTGTGCTAAATGATCAAGTCACATGGCGAACAGGGTAGTATAAGAGCTTCTCCTCCTCTGAGTCTCCTCATATTTCAGTGAGAGAGGTAAAAATAAGAGAAGCAAAGATATAACATATATTTCTCCCCTGCCACTTTGGTGGAGACTGTGGTAGATGCTAAGAAAGAGGCAGAGTAGGCCAGGCTCAGTGGCTCACGCCTGTAACCCCAGTACTTTGGGAGGCTGAGGCGGGCAGATCAAGAGGTCAGGATATCGAGACCATCCTGGCTAACGTGGTGAAACCCCATCTCTAGTAAAAATCAAAAAAATGAACCTGGTATGGTGGCAGGCACCAGTAGTCCCAGTTCCTCAGGAGGCTGAGGCAGGGGAATGGCGTGAACCTGGGAGGCGGAGCTTGCAGTTAGCCGAGATTGCACCACTGCACTCCAGCCTGGGTGACAGAGCGAGACTTCGTCTCAAAAAAAAAAAACAAAAGAAAGAAAGAGGCAGAGTAACTTCATGACTTTGTCAAAAGAGAACTTGGTTGGGAATGCTTACCTTAGAACAGTGGTCCCTGAGAAGGTGACATTGTAAGCTGACACTGGAAGGATAAAAATGACACAAGCCTGAAAGAGCCTAGAGACGTGGGTTCTAGGCAGAATGCACAGGAGGGTAAAAGTCAGAAGCAGGAAAGTGTGCTGTGTTTTCATAACTAAGAGTAGCTGCTGATGGCTGGATTTTAGAAAAGGGAACATGGCATGAGTGAGGTCAGAGAGGTTGGAAGGGACCAGGTTATACAGAAATTTCTGGGCCAACATGAAACATTTATGACTTACTTGTTTTCAATAGAAAGCCATTTTAATCATTCCCCAAACTCACACCTGTTAGCAGTCACACCCTATTCTTCATCAGAATTCAAACTTTCTCCTCCTCAAAGACATTCTTAAGAAAATAAAAAGTCAAGCTATAGACTAAAAAAATCACAAGGGCTGGGGGCGGTGCCTCACACCCGTAATCACAGCACTCTGGGAGGCCTACACAGAGGGATCACGAGGTCAGGAGATTGAGACCATCCTGGCTAACATGGTGAAACCCCATCTCTACTAAAAATACAAAAAATTAGCTGTGCATGCTCGCGGATGCCTGTAGTTCCAGTTACTCAGGAGGTGAGGCAGGAGAATGGCGTGAATCCAGGAGGCGAAGCTTGTAGTGAGCCGAGATTGCCCCACTGCACTCCAGCCTGGGCGACAGAGCAATACTCC
>NW_012120710.1:5302916-5313013 GCF_000951035.1 Colobus angolensis palliatus | reverse complement strand
CCACTGCACTCCAGCCTGGGCGACAGAGCAATACTCCATCTCAAAAAAAAAAAAAAAAAAAAAAAAAGAATCACAATACATTTATCTATCAATGAAAGGACTTGTATCTATAATATACAATGAACTCCGACAAACAAATATAACATGGCAAAATCTCATTTTACAACAAGATAGACAAAAGATTTTTAAATAGATTTCACAAAGGAAGATTTACAAATGATAATTAAACACAGGGAAAAGTTGTCAACATTATTAGTAATCATGAAATAATCATCAAAAACCTAATGGGATAGCATGAATAACTGCCAGTAGCTAAGAATTTAAAAAGAGTTATGACGAAGATATGGGGAGACCAGAGCACTCTTACTTTGTTAGTGGGAGTATGAAAAGGTAAAACTACCTTTGGCAATCATTTGGTAATTTTCTGTAAAGATTAATATACACATATAGTATGGTCCAGCAGTTCTACTCCTAACACTTAGCCACAAGAAGTGAAAATAAATAATTTGATTGTTCCTGTGTAAAAAAATGATCTCAAAACTTAGTGGGTTAAAACAATAGCTACTTATTATCTCAGGATTATCTGGGTTGATAGGGGACTGGACTCATCTCTCTGGATCTTTTGCTCCATGTGGCTGGAGTTGCAGACATCTGAAATGTGACTGGGTTGGAAAGTACAAGAGGATAGCTTACATGGTTGCAGGTTGGTGCTGGCTGTCAGCTGGGAGCCCAGTGAGGCCTATCAGCTGGAGTGCCTTGGTTCTGTTCCATGTGGCCTCTACACATAGCTCAGGCTTCTCAAAGCATAGAGGATGGGCGCCAAGAAGAATCATTCCAAAAGACCAAGGTGGAAGCTGTAGATCTCTTTTCACAAGTTACACAGCATCAGTTCTGCCAAATTCTATCGATCAAAACCAGCCACAGGACCAGTTCAGATTCAAGGATATGAAACATAGATACCACATCTCAATAGGAAGAGTGACAATAATTGTATGGCAATCTTTTCCCTATGACATGCAAAAAGATTTCTAAAATAATGTTTACAGCCACTTCATGATAGCCAAACTATTGACAATGACTTGATTGTCCATCCACAGATGAATGACTAAAGAAACCTGGGTATACTTCTACAATTGAATACTTCATTTGAATTATTCAATGAATATTTAATTGAATACAAAGAAACATACTACTAATATTCACAATAACATGTGTGAATCTGACAGACATTAAGTTGCACAAAAAAAAGCCAGGCATAAAGAGTACGCATTGGATGATTCCATTTTTAAAAATTCAAGAGTAGGCAAAACTAAAAATCAAAACATCAATTTCCTCTGGAGAAGAGAATGAATGGAAAAGAGCATGGATTTTCTGAAAAAAAAAAAAGAAAATATTCTCTTGATTAGCTATTTACATTTTCAAAACTCACTGAACTGTACACTTAAGAAAAGTTCATCTCACTATGTAAATTTTACATCAATGTAAAACATAAAAAAAGAAAAAATATTTTTTACAGTTTTCACAGCTATCCTTTTTGTTCTTCTGAATAGCTTTAGGGGGAAAAAAGCTGATATTAGTATTTTCATTTAAATAAATAACAAATTGTTACGATCCTGCAGAAAGTTTCTGGCAGCAGAATGACTTAAATTCGGATAAAAGAAGTATCCATGGATGACTGAAGGAACCATTTTTTTCTAAGTATTGCTTCAATTAAAGTATGATTTTAATTTCAAACCATCACAGAAAGCTGACTAGATATAGTTCAATATGAAACTTTCACAACTTTCATTTATTACAGAGAACTATCTTTTATATAACAACATTGTGACAGATACTAGCTTGTGATCTGTTTCTAATATGTGAGTCATTACTGTATTTCTCTGTTCTATGACATAATCTCTGGTCATAGCATTCATCAGTCTGGCCTCAAATTTAAATTAGAGAAAAATCCCAAAACTCTTTCCAAGGGACATTCTGTTCCAAATGAAATGACTCCCAGTCTGATTTACTAATGCTGAATGTTTTGGAAACTGAAATGATTCAAAATAAAAGATTTTGTTAAAGCAATTTGGTCAATTTACTCTCCAGAGGAAGTCATGCTTTAAAATCCAAAGTGGCTAGTAAGAAACTCATGGTAGAACATTAGCCAGAATTTCTAGGATTTTGTGACTTTTGGTTTGGCATTGCAACATCTTTTTTGTCAGTGTGAGCAATTCTTTAATTCCCAATTCTTATAAAAAGAACGTTTTAAATGTGCATGACAGCAGTTATTCACTGGGAATGCATAATCAGACTTAATGAAAATTTGATGGCAAAATATCAACTATAAGACACGTTCTATTCTCAATTTTTATTAATCTTTGTTTTGTTGAAGTGGTGATGGGGCTTGTGGTGGTGCTGGTGTGCCTGTGTGTTTGTCCTTTAAGTTCACGAATATTGTTTTGCATCCTTATCAAATGTTAGGTCTTTGCTAGTTTTTCTTTCTCTCTTTCTTTCTTTCTTTCTTTCTTTCTTTCTTTCTTTCTTTCTTTCTTTCTTTCTTTCTTTCTTTCTTATGAATCCTGGTTTATTCACGTGACAGGTGGTAAGATGATGCCATATATAACTTTGACTTCACGTTCCTGTTGATCAAAGCCTCTCACACCCTTTTTAAACAAAGCTGGCAGTAAAATTCAACATATTGCATAACTAACCAATGTTACATATTGCTCAGAAAACTGTACACTCTCAACAGGAAATTCCAGGAATGAAAGGATTTCTGTTTCATTATCACAAAGGTGCCGTTTTCTAGTAACTACAATAGGTATGGTAAATTATTCCTAGATTGTTAACGTATCTGAAAGTGACTACAGAACAAACTTAAAACTTTTGAGTAGGTCTAACATCATGAATTCTCTTTCATCTGAAATAATACTTTTAAATGTGCATCAGAAACTCTTCAAAGGTTTTTCAAGCAGTAACAAGGAAGGAAAACAGATGGTTTTGACTGTCCAGGAAGTACATAAATCACATATATACAAATACATTACAATTATTACTATTAAAACAGCAATGATGGCCAGGAGCGGTGGCTCAAGCCTGTAATCCCAGCACTTTGGGAGGCCGAGATGGGTGGATCACGAGGTCAGGAGATTGAGACCATCCTGGCTAACCCGGTGAAACCCCATCTGTACTAACAAATACAAAAAACTAGCCGGGCAAGGTGGCGGGTGCCTGTAGTCCCAGCTACTCGGGATGCTGAGGCAGGAGAATGGTGTAAACCCGGGAAGCGGAGCTTGCAGTGTGCTGAGATCCGGCCACTGCACTCCAGCCTGGGTGACAGATCGAAACTCCATCTCAAAAATAAAAAAAAATAAAAAAAAAAAAAACCAGCAATGATGAGGTTCTACTATATAGTAAATAATAATTGAATATATTGTGAAGTTATGCAAAAGATAATACTCTGCTAAAACAAATACAAGTTGTGACGTTAATAGTGATCAGAAACAATATTTCAAACAAGCATTCTTAAACACAATATTAGAAATCCAGTTTCCATAAAGGACTTTTGTAGTATCATAGAAATGCCTTCTCCAAGTTATTTAAAATATTTGACGTTAAAAAGTGTTTTGCTCACTTAGCCCAGAACAGATTTCTGAAGAAAGCAATGAAGACTTCCTGTTTCTGATAAACTCAAGGCTTTCAGAAACATTTAAAACTTACATTCTCATCTTTTTTTTCCCCATGTATCAACTCTTTTTGTCAACAAAACCTTTTCTGAGATCTGCACAGTTGTACAACAGATAACTAGCCGCCCCATCCACACAGAAGGTGGGAAAGAAAAACCCAGCTATGATTATTTGGAATTTAGCTCGGTATAGATCCAGTCAGGGTTCACTGATTTGCTCCTCCAACAGATGTTACCTGAAATGGGCAGCAAGGGAAATTAGATAGTTGGCCAAAGGAAAGAAAATATTCCTGACATTTCAAAGCAAAAGTGAAGCGACTTTGAAGCAGTGCTATTTCCTGAAAGCTGCTGCTTCTTCATTGGACTGCCAGGCCCCTTTAGAAGGAGACAGGCAAACTGCATTTACATTGCAACATAAACCAGAGAGTTACTACCTTTTTTCTGTTCTTTTGCATACAAGTAACTGTATCCTCCACTTAAACTCTTATTGCCTTCCTTATGCTGATACCCTCGATATGCTTAACCTGATAACAGTGTGCTCACATCCTTAGTTACTGCAATTGTATAGCATTTCTTAAAGGTAATATAAAGAATAGTGGATATTTAAAAATATAGAACCTTAGAATAACATTTGAAAAGGCCTATGTCAAATACTAAATCACATAATTAAATTTTTCTCTGGTTTGTTGGAAAAGATCAATTTAGAATGGCATACACACAATGCTAACATTCATCACAGTAAAACATAATCAGAATTTCCCCTTGTCATTTACATCCTACAATCTCAACGTTATAGAAACTATGTTATTTGGTCAACACTTTAGTTGTGTAGTTGTATTTCTTTTAATACAAAATGTCTTTCTGGGTTCTGAACATTCTTCTGAAAGTTTGGATTCCAAAGAAGGAAAATATTAATACCATTCGAACTTTCTCTAAGAATAACCAGGAAATAATTTCCCACATAGGAGACAACCAATTCAACATTGTAGAGTTTAGAAAAACAGAGGAGTTAAGAACAGTAAACAGCCCCATCCTTTCCTCTTTAAGACCTACTTGTGAGGTAAAGAACACCGTAAAATTAAAAAAAAAAAAGGTATTATCAACATTCATCAGCAAGTATTCACAGAATGCTCGCTGCTACACTAAGAAATTATGGGAGGTTATGTGAGAAATGCAGGACATCATCACTGACTTTAAGGAGTTTATAGTTGACTTGAGGAAGACAAAGGCAAAAATAAGGAATTTAAACTCTGCCTTATGAGATAGTTATTACAAGTACACTAAATGTTCAAAGAGCAAAGGTGGAAGGAATACCCTACAAATGACCTTGTCAGAATAAGCCTTTTCAAAGAAGAAAGGACTTTGAATCTACCTGGAAGACAGTGAGGAATTTCGAAAGCAGGGCATGGTTTCAGGTGGGATAACGTGGAAGCCTCTAGGACCCTTGATATTACTGCAATCTCAAAGACAGGAGTGGAAGGATTGAGGATCTCAACAGCTTCAAATATGGTTGTCCGGAAACACAATAAAATGGTTAGCCAGATTGTGGAGAGCCACTGGGGGTTATTTGCCAGCAACTGTGAAGAAAGTGGTTTGTAATCTGGAAACCATTAAAAATTACTGGAGCAGGTTCTCTGGTGCTTCACTGACAGTGCTGGATTTTCTACTGCTTAACTCATGCTCTACTTACGTCGCCTAGCTGGGAAGAAAATTTCTCTTCTCTAACAATCAATGTGAGGCTCAAGCAATAATGAATATGAAAGTGTTTTGGAACGCAAAAATCATTTATACTGTGTTAGTTTATATTACATTATACCGTGGTAGAACAACGAAAATAGGATTGCTTTAGACAGACAGTTAAGCCTTCAGGCTATCAGAATGCTGATATCATTGGATGAATTGTTTTATTTTAGTTGGGAACGAAAATAACAGAGTTTTTCTCTGCTACCTGGATACAGTGCAGGTAAGACAAATGGCTTTTGTTTAAACTGATGATAAAGAAGCAACTACTGTTAAAGTGCTGTGTCTTCAGTAGTTCTTGGTGCTGTCATACTCAACCTCAGAGGACCTTTGGACCATCCACGTTTGTACAAAACCAACATCCAAGCTGCCTGTATAGGAGCCAGACATGGGCAGTGGGCTAGAGTGATTTCCATGGGAAGCCAGTTTACGTGACATATTGCTTCCTGATTAGGTTGGGCAACCCAACAACCCACTTCTAGTGGGGACTTTCTATCACCTGCTTGTCAGCTAAAGAAGTATTGTTTTTCTTCCTGTGTTCCATAAACAAGCTACAGTGAATTGATTCAGAGTGCAAACCAGGTGAGATATATACATTTATAAGATCGTCAGGAGGAAATGGCAATCTTGTCTCATGATCAATCTCAGATTTCACCATTTGGTACCAAAAACAAATTCATATGTTCACTTATGTTTAAAATAGCTTATTTAGAACTAGCCTAAACACACACACACACACACACACACACACACACACACAGAGTTTAAAAGTCAATAATTTATGTAATCAAACTGTTTTTTTTTTAAGCAAAGTCTTATCCTACGGTTTATTCCCTGTGGTTAAGTTGAATTTAATTGCCCAAGATTTTTTGAAGCCTTATCACTTCACCAAGGCTTAACTTTTGTCTTTAGACACACTCTAATCTCTAAAATGTCAATATACTAAATCTGCAGGCTGTTTTCTACAGATCACCACTCCCCAGAAAAATGAAGAATTCCATTTGCAGAGTCAGGTATGATGCTGATGACGTCAGGAAGCTGTGAGGACTTCTCATATAGTTTCCCACAGAGTAAGGCCCATACCACCCAACCTTACTCAGCCAGTGCATTTCTGAAGTTTCCTTCCAGAATAAAAGTTGTAAAGGTCTATGACAGCTCTTTCTTGCTCACCAATAGAGGTGATGGATGGAGGAGTTAATAAAATTCCCAGAATCATAGGAGACAAGGGAAAGAGTTGTGTTTCACGACTGGTTTCTCATTGCCATCACGTTTACTGATTACCTTTGCTCTGCCGTGAGGGCAAGGGTCTTGAGAACCAGCCAGAAGAGGATCGAGTTCGATTTCCATGAAAGCAAGCCAAGTCATTCCAATACCATAGCCATTCCTGCATGGAACAAGACAGTGGAAGACCCTTAAACCTTTAGTGCTTTAACTCCTCCTCAGATAACAGAAGGAGAGAGGGAGAGGAAGCTGGAAGTTGCTTCACCCTTCAATTTCAGGCAGGAGTGCAGGGCTCACTGGGGACTAGAGTAGGCCTGTGGGAACAGCCTTGATCACCAGTAAACATGAAACTCGAGAGTTCCAGAAGGCTGTTGGGAGCATTACTCCCCCCATGAAGTTGTTTGAGGGAAAACAGACTGGGTGCTGTTGTGCTGCCAAATTGATACAAACCCCTACAAGAAGCTTTCACACGAGCCCCTCAAACTCACTGGCCTCCCACAGCATCTCCAAATGGTGTCAAATACACACCTGGGGGTGGGTCTAGAGCTGGGGCAGGCCTGGAATTCCTAGTAAGCTTTAGCCTGTGCTCCCCATACTACACCTCACCCCCAAGAAGACCAAAATCTCTTCAATTCAATAGCATAGCAACTGCCAACAGCAAGGTATCTTCCGTGGCAATTTGCTGGGTGATTTTGGAAGATTTTTGTTTAACCACCTGGACACACATATACTTGCTATACTACAAGTACAGAATTCTCAGTAAGCAGACTTACTCACCAAAGAAGGTGATCTGTGGGGGAGTCAACAAAATTCAGTGGTGGTCCTTTCAGGCTACTGACTTCAAGTGGCAAGAGACAAGGGTCTCTTGTTATCATGTTATCTTGGCTTCCAAACCTGGCTGAAGTCCAGAGAATCATAAAGTCATTCAAGAAAGCTAGAATAACCTGCCTGTAAGTACTTTCAATTTAGAGCAATTCAAGCATGCATAACATTTCCTGGATTAAGAGTAATAATAATTAGAAAGGATTGATTTTGAGAAATTTTTCTCAAATCAAGGCCCCTGCTACTTTGGTTCCACCTTTTCTCTCTAGAAGGAGAGGAGCAGCATCTCCCAGAGGGCTGCCTGCCTCAGAAACGCCAGCATCCCTAGTCCCCTCAGGCCTAGGGCTTGAGGCCCTGTTGAATCACTGCTCCCTTCTGGCTGGAGCCAGAGGTCCCTCCACCGCGGAGCAGGTGTAGAATGTCCCTCTAGGTAGAGGTGCCCGCAGCTCCTCCAGGCCACCCTCCCCACTGTCAGCCCCCCTCCCCCAACCTCTTCTTTACACACTGCCCCCTGAATTCAGGGAATTTTCCCAGCATCCCAAAGCTTGAGTTTCCTGTCAGTGGGGAGAGATGAATGTAGATAAAAGGAGTGCAAAAGGCACAAGGAAGCCTCAGTGCTCCGGATCCTCCAATCTCTGCTCCTCCACTCAGTTCAGGAACCCGCGACTGCTCACAGCGCTCTCTTGACCACTATGAGCCTCCTGCCCAGCCACGCGGCTCCTGTCGCGGGTCCTTCGGGCTCCTTGTGCGCACTGCTCGCGCTGCTGCTGCTGCTGACGCCACCAGGGCCCCTCAGCACAGGTGAGAGCGCCTGGCACGCGGGACGCACTGGGGTACAGCGGTGCATCCCTGCCTCTGCAGGGCAGCTGCCTTCCAGGAAACTCACCAAACAACCTGCCCTATAAAGGTGTCTCTCTTTCTTCCCCAGGTGGTCCTGTCGCTGCTGCGTTTAGAGAGCTGCGTTGCAGTTGTTTACAGACCACGCAGAGAGTTCAACCCGAAATGATCAGTAATCTGCAGGTGTTCGCCATAGGCCCGCAGTGCTCCGAGGTGGAAGTGGTGTAAGTTCTGTGCTGCTCTGTCCACTGTGACCTTGGCAAAAGGAAAGTCCCGCAGCCTGCGTCTTCAACCTTGCTATCTCACGAGTGTATCTTCCTTTTTTTCCTTCAGAGCCTCCCTGAAGAACGGGACGGAAGTTTGTCTGGATCCACAAGCCCCTTTTCTAAAGAAAGTCATCCAGAAACTTTTGGACGGGTACTTGTCACTTTGATCTTTGTGGTTTTTAAATCTTATCTAGGGAGACCATAGACTTCACAGGGTCTTTATTCTCTGTACTAAAAGGTTGTTAAATTGGGAACATTTTTCTGGATTGTCCTGGGAAAAACTTTATTACCAATCTTACATGTAATTACTTGAGCAATTACACACAGCTTGTCGCCAGTTATGCTTTGTGTTTACCCATTGCTTGTATTGATTTTTCTATACTCCTTTTTTACCAAGCATTATAAACGCTGAGTGTTGACACCAGGGTGGAGTAGAAAGGAGTGCGAAAAATCGTTAAACTAATATAATCTTTTTTCTCAACAGTGAAAACAAGGGCAACTGATGAAGAGAAATGAGTAGGCATGGAAACGTTTCCCAGTCTTCAGCAGAGCAGTTTTCTGGAGGTCTCTGGACCCAGGGAAGACAAGAAGGAAGGATTTTGTTGTTGTTTGTTTGTTTATTTGTTTTTCCAGTAGTTAGCTTTCTTCTTGGATTCCCCACTTTGAAGAGTGTGAGGAAAACCTATGTTTGCCCCTTAAGTTTCAGCTCAGCTAATGAAGTGTTTAGCATAGTACCTCTGCTATTTGCTGTTATTTTATCTGCTATGCTATTGAAGTTTTTGGCAATTGACTATACTGTGAGCCAAGAATCACTGGTTGTTAATCTTTCAAAGTGTCTTGAATTGAAGGTGACTATTACATCTCCAAGAAATATTCTTTAAGGTATTAACTGAGAAGGCTGTGGATTTAATATGGAAATAATGTTTCATAAGAATTCTGTCGATGTAGATACACTGTTATCTTCACCTTTTTAAGAAATAGGAAATATTTTAATGTTTCTTGGGGAATACGTCCGAGAATTTCCTTACTCTTCATCGTGGGATATGATTTAATTATTTTGCTTTAGAAAGCTGAGTGTATGGCACCTTATCTATGTATAATATATTTCATTTTCCAGAATTTCTAAAAGTTTACTTTCTATGAGGGCTAATTTCCTATAATTTTAGACATTCTTTAACTTCTTAGTATAGCAAACTGCCATCATTTACTTTTAAACTTTGATTTTAACATGCTATTTATTAACGATTTTATTAGGAGTACTATAATTCTGGTAACTAAATATATATTTTAGATAGATGAAGAAGCTAGGAAACAGGCACATTCCTGACTGCCACTTTACATAGAAATGTATTCTTTCAGTTTTTAAAGTAAAGGCAAACGTAACAATGACTTGTATGCTGAAAGTTTTGGAAATGTATCCAAACAATTTGAATATAAATTTATCATTTAGTTTTTAAAATACATAGTGACATCCTCGAGGTCCTAGCATTTCTCTCTGGACAGGGGACCAGAGAGGGCTTGGAAATTTGAAAAAAAAAAAAAAA
>NW_012120710.1:5296955-5298836 GCF_000951035.1 Colobus angolensis palliatus | reverse complement strand
GTTTCTCCTTCCTATACTGTTACAATACATTTTACTTATCTTTAGTTCTATATAATTTAAAACACTAACTCTGCTCCTCTCTGCCTGGTAGAGAAGGCCGTCGTTCCCCAACACCATTGCTTTGGTTCAACTTTTCTCCAAGCTCAGGTCCCTTCCAGTTATTCCTTCACAGCCCCAATGGCCTCTGGGGTCTTTGGAAAACACAAAAATTTCCTTCTCTAAATTCTTCCCTATCTAAATTGTTTCCTAGAAATAAAATAAAGATTTCTAAGTATGACAGATGATGTTCTTTCTGTCTCATCCCACTCCTGATCGGCACTTCAACTTCCCTTGTCCCTCAAATTCACTCTAGTCAGGTGTTCAGTTCCCTAACTGGGCATGTGCTTTCCTAGGCCCATGACTTTGCATTTTCTAGGGCCACTACCTGCATATAAGAGGAGGCTTACTCATCCTTAAGGACTCGGTTCAAGGAATACCTCCTTTGTGTTTTCCTTGGCAGAGCTCATGGCTTCCAACTTGATGTTCCCATAACATCTCATTATCTAAATTACAACAAAAATACTGCATTGCTCTTACTTATAGGCTTCTTCATCCACTCTAGCTCTCCCAGAGCATTAACCATATTATATCTACCTCTGCATCCCTAATGTAGCATAATGCAGGACTTAATGAATTAACAAGTTATCCCGATCTTCAGGCTGTCAGATACTGTTCTAAATTCAATAACCTGGCTCATAATAGGTGTTTATTTTGTTGTTGTTTGTTTGTTTTTTGGTTTTTCTTTTTTTCGAGACTTAGTCTTGCTCTGCTGCCCAGGTTAGAGGTCAATGGCATGACCTCGGCTCACTGCAACTTCCACCTCCCAGGTTCAAGTGACTCTCCCACCTCAGCCTCCTGAGTACGTGGGAGCAAAGGCACCTACCAGCATGTCCAGCTAATTTTGGTATTTTTGTAGACAGGATTTCACCATGTTGGCCAGGGTGATCTTGAAATCCTGACCTCAGGTCATCGGCCCACCTCAGCCTCCAAAATGCTGGGATCACAGACAAGAGTCACCGTGTTTGGTTTTAATTAAATTATAACTTCTTTACCCTCTTTCCTCCTTGTCTAGCAGTAGTCCAACAAGGGGTTTGGCATGCAGAATCCTCTCAATCTATAATGCCTCCCCTCACTTTTACCAGGGTAGCTACCATCCTTCCTTCTGGAATAGCTTGCCTTTTACTTCCTTGAGGAAACCTCTCCAACCCTTACTCCTACCTTTGAAGAAACCCCTTTTATACCCTCTCCTAGCACTCTGTACTTTTCCTTCATAAAGTTTTCTCACCATAGTTACTGTAGAGTTTATTGAGTCTATGTGTTTATTGTCATCTGCTTAGGATCTCTCTATTCTAGCTTCATGTAAGCTTCATGAGAGCAGGGACAATGCTTATCAACTTCATCTCAGTTCCTAGGACAGTGCCTAGCACATACAAGGTATTCAAAATGCAAGTGGTCTACACTAAACAAGTCCCCTCATCACTCTAAAATTAAAAGAGCAATTTCCTTTACATACATATTCTTAGGTATTTTTATTTAACATTTCCCTATCTAAATGACAAATGAGGTTGTCTCATCCCAATCCTGATCAGTACTTCAACTTCCCTTGTCCCTCAAATTTACTATATAAATACCTAACAATAGGTATTTATATGAAATTGCTCTTTTATGAAACACAAGAAAAGGAAAGAAAGAAGATTGATCATATTAGTATGTATGTACATACATTCACACTGCAGTTGGATTATATTATAAATGTTTATACTGACATGTACTTGTATAAATTTGAATATGCTATGAGTCTTTTTTTCTTTTGTTTTTTCTTTGTTTCTGAGACAGAGTCTC
>NW_012120710.1:5293194-5295450 GCF_000951035.1 Colobus angolensis palliatus | reverse complement strand
CCACCTTTTCGTTTCCCTTGTTTAGGCTAAGAATCAGGAGGGCAATCCCATGTGGGAGGTGAGCTTAAGGCTGCAGCCAAGAGCTGCACCTTTTGGGAGGTCCTTTTTGCTCTTTCTGCTTCGTATATTCTGCCCCTGTTATTAAAAACTAAAAATGCTATATTTAAAGCCTGGGGAGAGATTTCTTCAGCACCACAAGCAAGGAGGGATATGATAGGCCGCCAGTGGATATAACTCCTTTAGAAGGAAGAAAATTAACTTTTGATACCCATGCATTAGTTCAGGACTTGGAAACTCATGGATTTGACAAAACACAAGCTGAAACAGCAGCATCAGCACTAACTACTTTATCAAATGTCAGCCTGGATACTACTGATGAAAAGATGGTCACTCAAGCTCCAAAGAAAATAACAGTACAAGAGCCAATGGCTCATTTGGGCTCTATCAGGAAAGAAATGGTCATCCCACAGAAAAGTGAATTCACAAATCTGAGAGCAGAGAATGAGGAAATGAAAACTGAATTAGACTAAGTTAAGCAACAACTAATACATGAAACCAGTTGAATCAGAGCAGGTAATAAACTGGATATCACCCTAGAAAGGAGCAAAGTAACAGATATATTTACAGATTAAGAAAAGCAACTTAAGGAAGCAACTACAGAATTTACAAAAACAGATACCCAAACCAAAATATTATTTCATTGACCAGTAATAAAACTGATGCAGAAATTTCTTCCTTAGAACACTGATGGAGTCTAACAAACTTGAGACAATTCGTTATCTTGCAGTCTCGGTATTTAATTGCCTGGCAGTAGCATTGGGATTTTAGAGATTCTGGAAGTAGTATTAATACTCTTACTGCTGTGGCTATTGGCTTCTTAGAACACCAAACCAGGAGAGATTGAATTGGAACATTCTCTGTTGCAGCAAAAATTTACTATACAAGATTATTGAAAGTATATAAGGAATAAAAGAGGAAATGTTTCAGAATGAGAAGAGATATTTTGTCTTTATTGTGTGTGTGTGTCTTTTTTATATTGAAAAGCTGTCATTCAAACCTGGTTTATTTGAGATAGAAGAGCATTTTGTCCTTTTGGTAGTTCATAGAAATTGAACCAGAGTTTTCTTGTGTTTGCTTGATCAGTTCTGTAAATCATACAGGATCTTGTTGGTATTGGCTCAATATTTGAAAACTATTCCCTGGCCTACATACTTATTACTGAATTAACTTCCCTGATAACAATTGTATAATTACATTTTTCTATAAAATAAAAGGTTATTACAACCACAACAATAACAACCACCACCACAACAAAAGCTGATCCATAGGAGTCTGGGAACCCATAGCTGCTTTTTGTAGTTTCATACGGATATCAGGGTGAAATTGGGTTATAAAATGTACTCCCAACGGGGTTTGTCCTTTTTTTTTAGTCAGATTTTGTGTTAATACATTTCCTAATTGCCGCAACTAAACATCCGTGAAGAAAAACCGGATTCTTATCTTTACCCTTAGAAACTTCCTTAATCTTTTCATAGTTAATATGTTTTTCATCCACTTCTTCATCGCTTCTAACGAACAAGGAACCCTATGAGCGCCCTCCCGAAGTCCTCACTGCCCCTTTGATGATAGTTGCATTCCAGATCTTGATCTGGAACTTCTGTATCTCCTGCCTGATATATATTATGGTTAGGGCTATGAGCCAATATCTCATCTGTGTGGGTCCTAGCTGTCCCCAAAATGCAATGTTTCTCTCCCACGGTACAACACAGAGCAACCAACATGCAGATTCTGCCAAGTCAAACTATAGGTCAGAGTTAATTTCTCAAACTCATCTATGAATTTTCCTGGATCTTCAGAGAAATGACCAAACTTTTTTTACCTAGAGGCAAATCAGACATAGAAAAGGGGACATGTACTCTTACAGTGCCTTCTTCCCCATTGGCCACCTCTCTTAGTGGACAAACATTTCCCTTTGGAGGTTGATAAGAGGCTCCACTACAAGTAGTACCCACAGGGCTAGGTTCCTCAGGGGGTGCTGGGAATAGAGTGGGACTAGAAGGGTAAGGAGGAAGGGACTAAGGGGTCTCAGCAGAACTTTCAGGTGGACAGAGGGGAGAATGGGCTGACATACCTGAACCTTGCTAGCTGAGAGGAGGAGGTTCTGCTCCACCCAAAAGTGTCTGCTGGACTGTGGGGGCTTGCATCAAGGGATTGTCTAGTGTGTCTAGTTCTTTTTCTTCCTTTCCTTTCATCAAA
>NW_012120710.1:5291215-5292780 GCF_000951035.1 Colobus angolensis palliatus | reverse complement strand
AATGTTGTGGTTCCCATGAAGGAGGCAGGCGATGTGGAAAGAAAAGTTCCAAACTGGTGAGATTGTATTGCCATTGGCCAAGTTCCACTAAAAAGGAAAGGAGAGGTTTTTAAGGCCAGCTGCATTCATGAGGAGATCACAGCTGAAAACAGAATTCTCTTATCCACACCAGCCAAATACTATACATGAGCTGAGCCATGACTCTTAGATAAACCACAACATAGAATCCAATGAAAGAAATGTCAAATAAGGCAAAGGAAACGAAGGGGATTTAGATGGAAATGGCCAGAGCAAGCAGGCTCTGGGCAATAGTTGCACTGTGGATTGGACAAGCAAAGCTGATTTGCCCGAATTTTGAAAAGATAAGAAATGTTTGTAGTGTACAAATGAAACAAAACAGCAAAGAGAAAAGTCCCCTAATTTCCATCCTGGTGTTTCTCAATCACGCCTAGTGATTGCAACAAAACATAACCACACCTATGTAATCTTATTGCTTAAATACCAAATCTTCATCAGCAATTTTAGAGAAAGTTAAAATTTCTAAGATCAGTTAAATGAACTCTCCTGAAAATGACAGTGAAACAGAGACAGTGCCCAAAACACGGATTCATGCAGCAAAAAGGACAAGGCAGATAAATACAGAGTGCATAGCAGTTAACATCCCCTGATGCCAAACCTATTCTTAGGCAAGAGGAACTTTACTGAGAGGGCCCTCTAACCCCATAAATCTTAAGAAGGGCTCTAACCTCCAAAGTTGGGCCAGGAACCCAGGTTCGGTCAAGGGTCCTTGCCTTTTGTTAAGAGGAACCTTTAATCCTCTCTGTCAGGAGAGATTCTAACTCCCCTAAGTTGGGCCTCTAACCCAATCCCATCCTTTACCCTGGAACTCTAATGCATACCCAGAATCAGCTAATTGGTACTGCAGTCTCTATCCTTTGGGTGGAGGGTCTCCTCAGTATTGTCCCTTCATGGTCGCCAGAAAGATGTTACCAGAAAGTGGTCCCAATTCAGACCCCAAGAGAGGGTTCTTGGATCTCGGGCAGAAAGAATTCAGGATGAGTCCACAGAGCAAAGTGAAAGCAAGTTTTATAAGAAAGTGGTGTAAGAACAGCTACTCCAAGGCAGAGTAAGGTGTTCCCAAAAGTAAGAGGAGGCCCGTGTTCACCGTAGGTACAATGCTTGTTTATGTATAGGAGAAGAAATGATCATGGGGAAACGTGTTCTGCTACAAGAGTTTGGGATAAATAATTAATTTTATTAAATACTATAATTTGCAAGAATTGATATTGGTATCTTTAAAGCAAAATTAGGAATGCTTCTGTTCTCAGGATATTGGGATATCAGGAAACTCCTAATTCCAATCTGTTTAGTAAATGTTATCAATCTGTTCTCTTAATTATAAATATCTAGAGGCTAGGAATCCCTAACTTTCTGAAAATGCAGCCCAGTAGGTCCCAGCCTTATTTTTCCTAGCCCTCATTTAAGACAGAGTCACTTTGGTTCGGACGCCGCTGACAGTGTTTCTGTGGGAGGTAGAGAAGGAGAGGAGGAGACGTGTCTAACAC
>NW_012120710.1:5280832-5290710 GCF_000951035.1 Colobus angolensis palliatus | reverse complement strand
TTTTCTCTCTTCCTACATTTCTGTATATATTTTAAATATTTTATATTAGAATAGAGTATAAAAAGAGAATAAAATAAATAAATAATATATAAAATGTTCTATTTCTCTCTTCATTATGATTATAGCTTCTTTTAAGCCGCTGAGCATATTTGTAATAATTATTTTACAATTCTTGTCCACCAGCTTATCATTTTGTCATGCGTGATTCTATAGTGACTTGATTTTGTTTTACTTATTATGGCTTATGCTGATTTCTGCAGGTAATTGTGAATGTTAAGTTGTTGAGTGTCAATATTTGTTTTCCTTCTTTAGAGTCTTGGGCTTTGTTCTGTCAAGTGGTTAAGTCACTAGGGCATCACCTTTATCTGTTTGAGACTTGTTGTTGAGCTTCATTAGGGTGGTCTAGAAATGTTCTTCACTCTAGGGTTTGTTTAGGTATAGTAGTAAGTCATGTCCTTCCTGTGCCTTTAGGGATGCCCTGAGTGCTCATGAGTTCTCTTCTCTCTGATAGGCCAGACCTCAAATATCTCCCCACTCCATGTTATGTTTGAGATTTGCTCAGTCGACAATTTCCTGGTTACTCTTTGCTTGACTTAAGGAATTTCATCCTATGTATGCATGACTTAATATTGATCAAACAGACCCAATGGGACCTCAATGCAGATTTCTGGAGCTCAGGTTTCCTGCACAGATCTCTCCTTCCTCCAACTCTTCCTAAACTTCTAGTCACCCTACTTATCCTCTATTCAAATCTGTGCTCCCTCAACTCAGCATGACTACCATGGTCTACTTTGGATCTCTCCTCCTGCACAGTGGTCCAGAATTGCACCAGCAAAACATCAAGGGTGTTCATTGATCTCATCTTGTTTATTTCCTTTACTCAGGGATTCTAATGTTCCCCTGCTTGTTGTCTAATGTGTAAAAGGAGTCACTTCGTATATTCTTTGGATTTTCTAGTTCTTTAAGGCAGGAAGTTAAAACTTCTGTTTTACTTCAATATGACTCGAAATTGAAGTCTTAGTGGGACAATTCTGAGGAACACTTCGCAAGGTTTGTGTAAGACTCCAGGCAAGGTTGAGCTCTGATTGCTCACGGTGATATCTCATTCATTACATACACTTTATTAGACTTTTTCCCTTGCCTACTCCACATTCCCCCACTTCCTCACTCCTTTCTATAATCATCTCTAAGGCACACTGCACTTAAGTCTTTGTGTCAGACTCCGTTTTGGGGGAGCCTGAACATAGACAATTGGGCTCCCCAGAAATTATACCTCACAGCAAAGACTACTATTTTATTATTTATTTATTTATATTTTTATTACATTTTAAGTTCTAGGGTACATGTGCAGAATGTGCAGGTTTGTTACATAGGTATACATGTGCCATGGTGGTTTGCTGTACCCATCAACCCATCAACTACATTAGGTACTTCTCCTAATGCTATCCCTCCCCCAGCCAACTCCCAATAGTCCCCAGTGTGTGAGGTCCCCCCAACCCCATGTCCATGTATCCTCATTTTTCAACTCCCACTTATGAATGAGAACATGTGGTGTGTGGTTTTCTGTTCTTGTGTTAGTTTGCTGAGGATGATGGTTTCTGGCTTCATTCATGTCCCTGCAAAGGACATGAACTCATCCTTTTTTATGGCTGCATAGTATTCCATGGTTTATATGTGCTGCGTTTTCTTTTTCCAGTCTATCACTAATGGGCATTTGGGGTGGTTTCAAGTCTTTGCTATTGTGAAGAGTGCTGCAATAAACATACTTATGCATGTGTCTTTATAGTAGAATGATTTAAAATCCTTTGGGTATATACTCAGTAATGGGGTTGTTGGGCCAAATGCGACTACTATCTTACTAAGGAGAACCAGGAGGAAAGAAAATGGGAAATGAGGCAGAAAATAGTGAAAGCTCCTAATAGGACAGAGCATAACTACACTGGCCATTGCTGCAGACAACTGAGTTCTTGACCTCACAAAGGGGCGGTTGTGAGTGTGAATTCTTCTGCAGAAACTGTGTAACCAACTCAAACCAAGCAATTGTAGTTCTGTGTTTACAGGAGAGTCATAAATCACCCTACTAGCAGGGCATCAGCCTCTGATTTGTATTCCTTGGTTATACTTAATATTAAAACTTGGAATCTAAGTTCATAAGGCCCTCAAGTTGGGGGAAGAGACTTTACTGAACTACATCCTGGACCTCATGTTGACCTGTGAGCAGGTTAGTACTCCCATCGTCATTTTTGTCCTCCACATTAGAAGTGGTAAATCTTTTCTTTTATAGGTGTAGTTATAATTGTTTCTGCTGTTTTCAACAATCCCCAAAAAGGAAGCTGGATTGTATGGGAGATGAACAAACCAATCAAAGATTAAGGCCAGACACTGATCCTTTGATAGCCAGGAATTTGGTTCACAATATGAGATCACACAAATAAAAAACCAGTCTTCTTATTTTATAAATGGAATTGTGAAGTCTCAGAGACCTGCAAGGAGTTACCAAATGTCACAGAACTATTTTATTACAATATTGGGCTAGATTTCATCTTTCTGATGTTTAACACAGGGAGATTTTCATTAAAAGTAGATTATTTTCATGACTGCTAGAGATTGTTAGCTTGAATGGTGATTGTAGAATTGGCTTTGTAAAATTTGTAGAACCAATGTCAGGGTTCTAAGTAAAAGCTAATAGCCATTTATACCGTGAGCTTCTTTAGGACAATCTAAAGAAAGCAATGCACATTTTAGTCAAACAATTCAAGGATAAAATGGGTTAGGATACTCGATATGGTTTGGCTCTGTATTCGCTCCCAAACCTCATGTCGAGTTGTGATCCTCAGTGTTGGAAGAGGGTCCTCATGGGACGCGTTTGGATCATGGAGGAGAATTCCCCTTGCTGTCCTCATGATAGTGAGTGAGTTCTCATGAGATCTGGTGGTTTAAAAGGGTGGTCCCTTCACCCTTCACTCTCTCACTTCCTCCTGCTTTCACCATGTAAGATGTGCTTGCTTCCCCTTTGCCTTTTGCCATGATTGCAACTTTCCTGAGGCCTCCCCAACCATGCCTCCTGCACAGTCTGTGGAACTGTGAGTCAATTAAACCTCTTTTCTTCATAAATTATCTAGTCCCAGGTAGTTCGTTATAGCAGTGCTAGAACAGACTAATACACCACTTTATTTGACTTGCTACTTTATCAGTGATCTATTGTCTCTCCAAAACGCAGTACGTTAAAACAACCACCATTTTATTCTGACTCATGACTCTGAAGGTCATCAGTTTGGGCGAGGTGATGAAAAAACTTTGGTTTCAGCTGGGTGGTTCTTCTGATGGTGTCTCCTGGGCTCACTCATGGGGCTGTAGTTAGTTTCTTGGTGACTTGCTTGGGGCTGCCTCACTCACGTGTCTCGTTGTTGGTATTACCCATTTCCTGGTTCTAGTGTCTCTAGCTGATGAACTTGGCAGCAGCATTCTAAGAGGGCAGGAGAGAAGCTCCTAGGCTTCTTGCCGTGTTCAACATCTACAACATCACTTTTAAAATATCCTAGTGCTAAAGCAAGTCATACAGTCAGCACAGAATCAAGGAGGTTGGAATATAGATTCTCCCTCTTAAAGTGAGGAGCTGCTAAGAATGCATGGCTATTTTTAATCTTTCACCTTTCTCATATTTTATTGTCTTGTTTCTAAGTTAGAAATACCCCTTGCAAAATTTCCAGATAACTTACAAAAAGTCATAAAGCAATGTTAGCACAAATAGAATACAATAAAAAAATTGTTATTATGATTGGGTCTCAGTACAGATAAATATTATAAAGAATACAACATCTTAATGTACTTTTTATTATCATGGTACTACATGTACACAGTGTTAGCACAAAATTCTGATACGTTTACTTTGTACAGAAGGAAAATGGATTCAATGGAAACAGGGGTGTTTCTGAGTAATACTTCTAGCTTATGTTCTACTTCTTGATTTGTACAAAGGCCAAGATCTGATCAGTCAATTGAATGTTGTCAGGTTATTACAACATCTCCTTTTCAGATTGAAATAGACTGTTTTCCCTTCTTAACATGTCAGGATCTTCTTTGTGCCACTTTGTGTATTTCTCTATCCCAAATTCATATCAGCCTTTTAAATAAAAATAATAATGCATTTATTGTTGTCTTTTCACAAGTTCAATATTATCTCTCCTGTAAAGTCTTCCCTGACTCCCCTGGGGAAGTTCTCCCTCCTCCTTCCCTCCACAGCGTCTCAGATATACACCTATTATAATACAGATCACCTCTAGATTAATCTGTTGACCTATCTGTCTCTCCATACAGTCAACAGCAGAAATTCAACTTTTGTTACCTTCAAATACCTAGCTTCAAGCAAAAGCTCTGGCAAGAAATAAATGCACAATGAGAATTAGCAAAAAGAAAATAAGAAGTTACTATTTAGGCTATTTTTGCCTTTAGACTGTATCAACCCTCTAGTTATCACCAATTCTTCAGTTAAATGCTGTTATGGGCTGAATTATGTCCCATTCAAATTTATATGCCAAGATCCTAACCCCCAGTACTTCTGAATGTGACCTTATAAGGAAGGAGGGTCCTTAAAGAGGTAATCCAGTTAAATTGAGGTTATTAGGGTAAACTGCTAATTCAATATGATGGGTGCTCCTATTAAAAGAGGAAATTTGGACACAGACAAGCATACAAGAAGAACATCATGTAAACATAAAGGTGACCACCTACTAAGCAAGTAGAGATGCCTGGATCAACTCCTTCTCTCACAGTCCTAAGAAAGAAACAACCTGTCAAATCTTGATTTTGAAATTCTGACTTCCAGACCTGTAAGATGAAAAGTTCTGTTATTTAAGCCACTCACTCTGTGGTACTTTGTTATGGTAGCACTAGAAAACTAGTTCAAATATTTGACTGTTTGATTTGTTAATGCCAAAAAATAAATAAATAAATAAATAAAAAACCTGTATTCAATATGGAATAATTAAATTTACTTATGACACTGTTTAAAAAATAAAATGAAAGCACATAGTTCACTGTTAGTTAATTAAGCTTAAACCCCATGGAAACTGCTATCTTCAAACCATAAGTAAATCATAATTTTCAATTCTTGAGAGGGAAAATCTTATACTCTGAACTCAGTTTTTTTCTGCAGTGTGTCTAGACTGTACAAGTAGACTCAGTTTGGAAAACTCTATTGAGATTTTAAATAGGATTACGCAAATAGGTACACAATTCAAAAGCAAATGCTTGCTAAGGAAAAGCATCTTAATTCCCTGTTTTGTACAAACATGTCCTTGGTAAAGATGCAAAAACATTTTCAAGACTCCGTTCTGTAAGTCACCATTAACCGCAACTAACATTGACCATTTCACTACTATGCAGTTTCACCCCAGGAAATACAGATACACATTTACCCCAGGAAATAATAGATACATTTGTCTAGTTAACAAATTCATCTCATTGTGCCCCAAATGCCCCAATTAAAACAAAATTTGAAAAACAAACTCAGCTTCCTTATTGGCTTGTGAGTGACAAGTATGCCACTTGATAAACTTCACCTTTTATTCTTTAGCGAAGAGAGACAGTACAAGGAGAGCAATAAAAAATTCTCAGGGTTACAGAGAGCACATGCAAGTGGGCTGCAGTATTGATTCCACCATCCAGACCAGGATGAAGATGTAGGACAGACATGGGTACTCAGAACTCACCAACACTCCTCCTGATGGCTTTCCTTGTCCTGTGCATGTTTGGTAAGCCAACTATGGCTTTTATCTTTTCCTTCTAGGGACTGGAAAAACTCAGAAAAGATTCCAGATGTAATGAAACTGTATTTAACATTAAGGAAAATATAGAAACTGTGAAATTAAAATGTAAGTAGACTTGTATACTATGTAGATTGTGGAGCGTCAAAGAATTTATTGTTGACTAAAATAAAAACGTGTTTATGGCCATGCGCGGTGGCTTACACCTGCAATCCCAGCATTTTGGGAGGCTGAGGTGGGCGGATCACCTGAGGTCAGGATTTCGAGACCAGCCTGGTTACCATGGTGAAACCCCGTTTCTACTAAAAATACACAAACTTAGCCGGAGGTTACAGTGAGCTGAGATCGTGCCATTGCACTCCAGCTTGGGCAACAAGAGCAAAACTCTGTTTAAAACACACACACACACACACACACACACACACACACACACACACAACAAGAAATATCTGGCTGCGCAGCCGGGAGCAGTGTTTCACGCCTGTAATCCCAGCACTTTGGGAGGCTGAGGTGGGTGGATTACCTGAGGTCAGGAGTTTCAGAGCAACCTGGCCAACATGGTGAAACTCCGTCTCTAACAAAAATACAAAAATTAGCCCAGACATGGTGGCGCATGTTATCCCAGCTACTCGGTAGGCTGAGGCTGGAGAATCGCCTGACCTCAGGAGGCGGAGGATGCAGTGAGCCGAGTTTGCGCCGTTGCACTCCAGACTGGGCAACATGAGCGAAACTCCAACTCAAAATGAAAAAGAAAAAAAAAAAAAAAGAAAAAAGAAAAGAAAAGAAAAAAGAAAGGAAAAGAAAAGAAATATTTGGCTGCAGGAGCTGTGCTTTTATTTTTATAGGTGATAGTAGGAAGATCACTGAAAATAGGTTTAGAGTGTTTTAATCATGGTAGGCAGATAGAAATTGCTACATTCAACTGATAAAGTTTACATATAATCTTTACTTTTACAACTTTTCATAGAAAGGATCAAGTTGAGTTTTGTTATTAGAAAAGTTATGGACCATGCATATGAATACTTTTAAGCAATTAATTATTGGTTTAGTAAATCTAAGAGTTCTTCAAATATAATAGATGCTCAGAAAGTGTTTGTTGATCAGGATAATAGCATATCATTAGGTTTGTGTAAACCTCTCCCTGAATATTTCTCAATTTGTAAATCCAGTTGAGTGTCCTGCTCTATTGATTTCAAATTTCAAGTAAGTGTTATGGCTACGTTTGTTCTCACTGAGGGCTTTTCTATTCCTTTCTCACACAGCTGATTCCTCTGAGAGTCAAGAGTTGTAATATGAGTGTGTTCAGATATATTCTGATCTTATCTCTTCCTAGTTTATTAAAAATGTTCAGTTGATACCTGAAGGTGCCTTCTGTAGCAGAAAATCAATCATGTAAGTAGTGAAGATGTGGGGGAGTGTGGAAGCCTCTAGAACTGTGATTTTCAAAGCTGGCATTTATTTACAAAGAATGCTAAGCAGAGAGTATAGGAAACTTAGCCTCTAATTCCTGCACAATGTGGGAAGATAATTGCCCAGGCTTTTTTTGCTCCCATGCATGAAAACATCATGTACTGTCTCAAAAATAAATAAATAAGTAAATAAATAAAATAAAATAAAAAAGGGGTGGGAGAGGGAGGCTTTCGAATGGAAACATAGGGTGTGAATTCTTCTGAGTGGAGTTAACCTTGTAGTAGTTGAACATGTACAATAAGCAATGATACACATTCATCAGTAAGAACACATGGATAACTCAATAAATTCAATATTGCCTGATGGCCCTGAAGACAAATTTTCTGAGGCAAAGGCCTACAAATATAGAGCTTAGAGACTATGGGAAACAATTCTGCATTTCATTAAACTTTTTTTACTTACAGTGCTACTATGTAATACAGACTGTTTCAGTTGTTCATTGCTAGGTAACAAATTACCACAACTTAGTGTTTAAAGTTAACCCACGTAATATTTCACAGTTTTGTAGATTAACTGTCTAGGTGACTTGACCAAGTTCTCTGCTTGGGATTTCATAAAGCTAAAATCAAGGTGTCAGCAGGGCCAAGCTCTCATTTGAAGGCTCTAGGGATGAATCCACTCCCAATTCAGGTTGTTGGTAGAGTTCAGTTTTACAGAATAGTACTGAGGTCCTCATATTCTTCCTGGCTGTTGGCTTGGGGTCACTCAGCACTCCCAGAGGCTGCTCTCACTTCCTTCCATGTGACTCCTTCGATATAAGCAATGAACAACCTGCCTTGCATTGAACTGAGCTCACCCTTCAAATCTCTCTGACTTCTTCTTCTGCTACCTGCCAGAGAAAACCCTCTGCTTTTAGGGTACAAGACATTCCATTAGGCTCACTTGAATAATCACTTTTCTTTTATTTAGTCGACTCATTAATAACCTTAATTACATCTGCAAAATCCTTTTTGCTATGTAAGATAATGTAATGATGGCTGTAATATCTCATGATATTCACACTCCTAGGGAAGTGGGTGGGAAGCTTGATGGGCGTTTGCTTGGATTCTGCCTGCCACAAATACAAAAGAGAATATGATTACATATATACAGTTTGGAGAGCAGTAATCTAGTGAACACCCACTCTCTTTTTATGCAGGCTAAATTTCAGAACTAACTAATACATCAGAAGCCTCCACGTATGAACCTCTTGTTACATGCTGAACTATGCATTTCCTAAATTCATGTGTTGAATCCCTAATCCCTAGTACATCAGAATAAGACTGTATGTGGAAATGAAGTCTTTACAGAGGTAATCAGGTTAAGTGGAGTTCATTAGCATGGTCCTGAATTCAATATGACTGGTGTCTTCCTAAAAAGAGAAGATTAGAACACAGACAACACACAGACTATGGGGTAATCATGTGAAGACAGTGAGAATATAGCCATCTGCAAGCCAGGAAGGGAAGTCTTAGGAGAAACCAAACGTTCCAGGACCTTAATCTTGGATATTCAGCCTTCATAACTGTGAGAAAATACATTTCTGTTGTTTCAGCCACCCGGTACGTGGTATACTATCATGACAGACATAACAAACAAATACATCTCTCAAATCATACACCCATCCCTTTCCAAGAATTAATCAGTGTTTTGAATTGTGCTGTTTCTTCTTTTCTTTATAGTTTTGCCATCTAGTTATGAATCCTAAAACAATTACGTATGTTGCCTGCTTTTAAACTTCAGATCAATGGAATAATGCTGAAATTATTGTTCTGTGACTTGATTCTATTATTTAACATTATGTTTTGCAATCCATGATTTTGTTATGTTTAGCTGTTCATTCAATTTTAGTAATTCCATTGTAGAAATATGAAGTAAATAAATGCAAAATTCATTTATCCAATCCTGCATTGGAGCACTCTTGGGTTCTTTTCAGATTTTGACTATTGCTGACATTCTTTATATGTTTCCTGGTTCATGTTATATAAGAGTTTCTCTAGGAATTACTTGCTGTGTTTAGGGTTTGCGTGTCATAAATCTCACTAGGTAATGCAATGTTGTATCACAAAATAGCTGTACCAATTGACACTACTTTCTGTATAAAATTATCTGTTGCTTCACATATTGGACAATACCTAGTCTTGTCAATCTGATGAGTATGTAATGCTATCACGCTATTCTTTTAATTTTTATCTCTTTATTTTTAATTAGATTGAATATTTTTATATGCTTAGGAGCATTTGTGTTCCCTATTTTGTAAAATTTATTTTCTTTTTTTTTACTTTTCTTATTTGTATATTCTCTCTTTCCCATTGGTTCGCAGGTGTTCTTTATATATTCTGGATACTGAAACCTTGTCAATTTTATAAGGAGCAAAACTAGTTTTCCAATTTGCAGATCATATAGTCTTTCTTTTTATAGTGTCTACAGTGAACATAAGTTTGTATTTTTATCCTACTTGAGTTTAGCAATATGCTCTTTTCTGATTAGCAACTTTAGTGTCTTATTTCAAGAAGAAACAAAACTTCCCTTTACAATTCATAAAAATATTCTATATTATCTTCTAAAGTTTTTATAATTTTTTTCTTTGTGTTTGAGACATGACTGTTTATGGAATTTGTTTTTGTATTATGTGAGGGAATTTTCCAATTTTATTTTATTTTT
>NW_012120710.1:5265014-5277440 GCF_000951035.1 Colobus angolensis palliatus | reverse complement strand
AAACTAAAGAGCTTCTGCACAGCAAAAGAAACTACCATCAGAGTGAACAGGCGACCTACAGAATGGGAGAAAATTTTTGCAATCTACTCATCTTAAAGTCGTTCTTAAACCACCAACAGTAGCATGAGCAATCTGTGCCTTGAGAACATGCTCCTGCTGCAGATAACTAGCCAAACTCATCCCTTTATTTTGGCCCATATCTTTAGTTCACATAAGAAATACTTTTAGTTAATCTATAACCTATAGAAACAATGCTTATCACTGGCTTGCTGTCAATAAATACATGGGTAAATCTCTGTTTGAGGCTCTCAGCTCTGAAGGCTGTGAGATCCCTGATTTCCCACTCCACACCTCTATATTTCTGTGTGTGTGTGTGTCTTTAATTCCTCTAGCACCACTGGGTTAGGGTCTCTCCACCCGAACTGGTCTCAGCACATTAAAAAATAGAAATTAAATGTTCTTTGTAGAAAGGCATGAGAATGTGTTTTTTGGAAAAAAGTCATTTAGTCTAATTTAGAGGATTTAAGAAACAGGATAAAACCGAAGGTTTAAGCAAGTTGTAGAAGGTTTGTGAAACATTAACCTTGTAAAGAATTCTGTTTGTAAGCAAGTTGGCCCAAATCATGAGTATTATTTATTTTTTCCATCAATTGAATATTAAAATAAAAGCACCCTGATGCAGGATGAGAATCTTGGCCCATGTGTCAGAAAAACAGGGTTTTTTGACATTGATTTGCTGTTTCATACAAAATTATAAAGGATTACAAAAGACTTATGGAAATATTATCTTATAGTCAAACAAATAAAAATTGGGTAATTGATAAGTTGATAAGGGTTTATTAAAAATTAGCTTTAGCATTAACTGTGAACTAATGCAAAGGAGACATTTGATTTTTCTTTTCAAACAAGATTTTTTAATAATGAGAGACAATGAAATATTTTTGTTGGCCTTTTCAATAATTATAGAAAAAATCAGGGAGAGAAAAGAGACACAGACTTTGGAAAGTAAGTCTCCTCTTTGTGAAGGAGTAAAGGATTTTTGCCTTTTTCAAGTATTTGAGTTATCATTATGGCTAAATAAATTACTTCTGTCGTCCTGGAGTCCTATTTTATAATATCAAGTATTTTGAACCATTGATATTTGACAAACTTTGCAAAATCAGATACTACATTAAATCTTTTTCTGAGCTGATTAATCCTCTTAGATATCAGGTCCCCTAAAGTCCAAAAGTGGCATATTTGGTTTATTTGGTATATTAAAAATCATACAGGAAACACTGTCAGATATAAAATGGTGTTTGGTTTCTTTTAGGCTGTATTTGTCTGAGTGTGTTACTGGTATGTGTTCTAAAATTATGCAAAACTCCAATAACTCTGATATAACTTAGTGTACATTTTCAGTAATAATTATAAATACTATATACAAATTGTGTGCCACAGAGTAAATCAAAATTTCCTTGTCAATTGTGTCTTTAACTGGGGATGTCCTAAGACTTTTTTTACCCACAGACAATTTTTGTTTTGTTTTGATCCTCTTCAAAAAGTGGTTGATAATCAGCTATAGGACTCTGATGAGTCCTCTTAAGTGAAGGTCTCTGATAATTTTGGACAATGTCCCATTGAAGTACAGAGTGATAAAACCTTCCAGGACTCTCACAGAATGCTAATATATTCATAAGGACTGTTGGTCCAATATCAGGCAAAACAAGAGTCAATAGCATGGACCAAACTGATAAAAGACTAAAATAATTTTATAATAGTTTTTTTGCTTTAAACATTGATGATCCTTTCTGCTTTATTTTTCAGAGTCAAGAAAATTTTTCTTTTGACCTATTCATAGCTTTTAGCAATTAAGTAAGGTATATACTCCTCTGAGCATATTTTGGAGCACATTTCTTTTTCCCTACTTGATTTCTCCAGAATTTGGAAACGATTTGTGAGTATTCTTAACTTATGGCAATATAGTAATTTGTATAAGTGCAATAAGAATCTGTTTTCTCTTGTAGCTTTATGCAATTGGAGACACTAGTTATTTAAGATGTTGATTGCAATGGTGTGCTTTCAAATATGAATACACTGCTTTAAGGAATCAAAGTTGACATATAGAAACTATAAAAGCCCCTTGGGAAACTGGCCTCATACCTTGTCTATGCAGTTACTCTATGGGTTCTTGATTTGTGGTCAATAAAAAATGTCTCATTCTGACAGGCCCAGGAGGCTCAAGTTATTCTGTGACCTCAAGAAGAGAGGAATTCACCCAACTCGTACAAATACAATTATTTGAAGGTACAGGTAAATCTGTGGCCGGACTCAAGGCTTGAAAATGTCTAATCTGGGATTCCTTATGGAACAAAGTTACATCAAAGCCAAATCAAAAAGAACCTACATGGCAAATCATTATTATTCTTGCACTTTGTACAAATAATCAGGCCAAGTATATAATAAAACTAAAATTATTTTGCAAACAGATGAGTCCTGCCATGATTTGTGTTTGGTGAAAATGGGAGTCTAAAGAGAGAAAAAATATATTTCAAAAGAACTAGAATACACCTGTTGTTAGATTTTAGTCTTGTTCATTGTTTGTGAGTTTTTATCTGTTTTTTGTACAATGTAAACTGACAACTCCCCAAACTAATGTCTTCAAAGTTGTCTTCTCTTTTCCCAACTAAACTAAATAAAATTATTACCACCTTTTCTTGAGGCTCTGTAAGCTAAAGCTTATTCCTTTTGAGACAGGTGAGAAAAATGTATCAGACTGCCACCACCTTTCTACTCTATAACTAAAGATGTTTTGAGACTAACATGTGGCTAGATGTGTCACCATGAGTCTTTGTTTTTCTTCTGTTCTCATAAAAATGTCTCTCATTGAAAGTCTGTTTTGCTTTGTATTTCCTATATCAGAAGACTGGTTTTCCAGTCTATTTACTGGATTCCAAATGGCATCTACACTTCTTATAAAGATTGTTCAATTGGACTTAAACATTTAATTATCACTAGGTACGATTGGATTTTCCTTTTAAATAATTATTTGTTATATTCAAGGGGGTTCAGATAATTAAAGTTTATGTTTTTCCGACTAAAACAGATCCAGAAAAATATGCCCAAGAGTATTTTCCCAGGGGTTTTATCATGAGCCACTGTGGGAAAGATCAAGTCTCTATAAATCATTACATCAGGTAGTGAGAGAATTCTATACCTCCAGATTAGATAGGCGGGACAGTCCCTATTCAGAATTAAATAGTTGTAGATGATGAAACCTCTGTCCTTTTCCAGACCTTTAAGATTAAGGGGGTGTACTTAATCTCTGAGGTGGGGATGAGATAAGAGTTTGGCAGGACTGGTTTCACAAGGTACAGGTCACAAAGATCCTACTGGTAAAAGAGGTTATGGTAAAGAAGCTAGTCAAAACTCACCAAAACCAAGATGGCAAAGAAAGTGACCTTTGGTGGTCCTCACTGCTCGTTATACACTACCACCAGCACCGTGACAGTATACAAATGCCATGGAAATGCCTGGAAATTATCCTGTGTAGTCTGAATGGGATTGGTACCCTGACTTCTAAATTCCTGGGCCCTGTCCTGGAAAACTTATGAATAATCCACCCCTTGTTTAGCATATGATCAATAAATAACCATAAAAATTGCCAACTAGCAGCACTTGGGGCTGCTCTGCCTGTAGAGTAGTCACCCTTTCATTCCTTCATTTTCTTAATAAACTTGCTTCCATTTTACTCTGTCAGGTTGCTCTTGAATTCCTTCCTGCATGAAGCCAAGAACCCATGCGGTCTCCCAGGCTGAGCCTCAATTTTGGGGTTCTTTCTGTAACCCAGATTTTCTAGAGTCTTAGCACTATATCTTATACATGAGTCCAATAACGTGTGCTGACTGGTTGATATCTGAAAAGATTCTAAGAAAGACGTTATTATTTAATTGATTAAAAATTAACTATGCAAACTCATGTGACAAAAAGTCATACTCTAAATATATTATAAACATAATTTGAGAAATCTAAGTATTCATCTTCAGCATATGCATTTCATGTTTCAAACATTTGAATGAAAAAATGTAAAGCATTGTTAAATTAAGTATAGTTGTTATTTAGCCAGGACACTTTCTTCTTTTCAGAGTCACACTGAAAGATGGGAAATTAATTTGTTTGGATCCTGAGGCTACGTGGGTGATGACTATTATCAAAGAGATTACGGACAGGTATAATTAATTCCAAAAATTGTCATGTTCACTTTCTTTTTCTCTTTCTTTTCTTTTAATTAAGGATATATTTATAATATATACAGACTCTGTTTTAGGTTAGAATACAATTCAATCAGACTAGAATAAGTCCCTTCCAGAGAATCCAAAGAGTAGTCCCAAGAACAGAGTCAACTGGGAACTTCATAGAAATGCAAATTCTCAGGTCTCACCTCAGATCTATTCAATCAGAGATTGTGGGGTTGAGCCAAAAAGTCAGTGTTTTAAGAAGCCCTCAAGATGACTCTAGTGCACTCTCAAGTTTAAAACCATGATCAGTCCACACCTTCCATTTAATATGATATCCAAGTTGTACTGTGTTTAAAATAGCCCCATTGAAGATGTAAACATGAAAGTATCTGAGACAGGTCTCGACCAGTTTAGAAGTTTATTTTGCCAAGGTTAATAACGCTCACCTGTGGGACAGGTCCGTGCCTTTTTCCAAAGATGATTTTGAGGGCTTTAATGTTTAAAAGGGAGAGAGCCTGGAGGGGTCAGAAGGAAGGCACGGTCACATTACTCTCCCCACATATTGCAAGAGAAAAGTAGCACTTAGGGAAATAGTCAACTTTGTATCGGTCTGATGCTCTTTATAAAATAAAGTAAACATAGAGTAACTAGTAACTACCCATGGTGGTATTTAACTTTTTATTTGTACCTTTCTGCTTAGGAACAAAAGGAAAGCCAGATTCTTGCATGACTCATCTTTCAGCTTAATTTTCTTTTCTTTTGGCAGAGTCAGTTGGGATCCCAAGATTTTATTTTCCATTCACATTTCTCCTTCTGTTAACAATTTTTCAGAGAAAGCATTTTGGAAGAAAATTAGTATCTAATCTTGGGTTTTGTCTCATCTCTCGTGGCTAGGATGATTTATTCCTAGACAAATAGGCCCAACATTGTTAGGAAAGCTCATTTTCAGCAGTTTGTGAAGTCTCACATCCTACAAATAAAAGGCAGGGAGAGGGAGAAAAAAAGAAACAGCAAACAAATATATATAAAAAAAAACAATTTTGGAAAACTGATATAGGTCATACTTCTTTGAAACCCATACATCAGTAGATAGGTATGAAAGTGATTTATGTATACAAATAGGCTGTTGATATTTTCTTCTGAGGTTTAAGTTGTCTAGTTTCAGGTCACAGGGTTTTAAGAAAAGTACAGCGATTTCAAATCAGGAAAAATCAGAAAATAGGAAAAGAAGGAAAAAATTGAAAACATTATTTTGGAGATCCAAAGATGGGAAATATTTTAGAATTCTGTCCAAACAACAGGTGCACTGCATATTATTCTGAAACATGGTTTTACTCTAATTCCTCAATTTTATTAAAGATAAAATCACAGTAGAAACAATGTATTGCAAAATAAGGTATAGTCTTATTATACTTGGCCTGATTATTTGCATAAAATGCAGGAAGGATAATTATTTGCCACATAGGCTCTTTTTACATGGGCCTTTGTGAATCTTTGTTCCATAAAGAATCTTAGACTACTTTTTAAAGCTTGGAATCCAGCTACGGATTTATCTGTGCCTGCAAACATCTGTATGAATTGGATGAAATTCCTCTTCTTTCAAGGCCCCAAGATAACTTGGGGCTCTTGGACCTTTCAGAAAATGATGTTATTTACTTACTACAGGTCAGGAATCCTGTACAGGGATTGCATAGACAATGTATGAGACCAGTTTGCCAAGGAGCTATTATTGGCTCTCTAAATAAACTCTGATTCCTTAAAGTAGTGTATTCATATTTGAAAGCCTCTCATTCCAGTCAATGCCTTTGTAAAAATCACTCATGTCTCAAATTGTTTCCTAAAACAGATTCTTATTGTATTTATGCTGATAGCTATATTGCCTTAAGTGAAGAATAATCTCAAATAGTTTCCAAATTCTGGATCAATCATGTAGAGAGAAAGAAATGTGCTCCATATTTTGCTCACAGGAATATGTCTTACTCAATTACTACAATCTATATATAGTTCAAAAGAAAAAAATTTTCTTGGCTCTGGAAAATAAAGCATAAAGGATCAGCAACATTTTAGGCAAAAACAAAAAGAAATCACAAAATGATTATTTAGGATTTTTGTTAATCACTTATTCCACGTTACTAACTTTTATTTAGCCTGATATTTAGCCACTAGTCCTTATGAATGTATTAGCTTTCTAGGAAAGTCTTGGAAATGTTTTTTCTCTATTCCAATGGCACAATCTCTAAGTTTACTAGAAACCTATATTTAAGGTACTCTTCAGAGCTCTGTAGCTGATTATAAACAGCCATATAAAAGTATCAAAGTGAAGCAACAATAGTGGATGACCAAAGTCTTAGAACAACCATGATTGAAGACACAATTTACAAGAAAATTTGATTATTTCTGTGACATAAAACAAGCTTGCATGATAATTGTAATTACTACTTATAAGATATACTAAAGAATATGAATCACAGGAATCTCATACAATTTTGAAAAACCTACTAATAACACATTTACATAAATAGAAATCAGAGGAGGTTAAGCACCATTTTATATGTGACAATGCTTCCTGCATGATTTTATTAAACCAAATAAGCTAAATATATCTCCTTTGGCCTTCAGGAGCCCTAACACCAAAAAGTTAAAGTTGACAGTGAAATGGTGAGTAAAATATTTCCTTTGTCAAAATTCATATCAATAGAGGCAGAAAAAGCGAGAGACTAGATACCTCACCAATGGAAAGATCTGATTGAAATTCGGGCTCAATTTTCTAACCTTCAAATATAAGTAACTACTACTAAGTTTCATGTTGTTTCAATCCTTTTTACCAATTTACCAAATATAATTGTTTTAAGATTTGATTGAATTAGTTAGCATTCTTCCTATTGGAATTTTCATGGGACCTGATAGAGTGTTTATCTTGAGAAAACCCTCTGGGGAACTCTGTATTCAATGCTGTCCCAGGAAGACAGGAGCACCCCAGGTTCTTAGGACAGAAAAAAATTGTCACATCAAAGAAAGTATTAAGGACTATAATACCAGAGAACCAAGAGGAAGAAAAATGGGAAATGAGGCAGAAAGAAATGAAAGCTCATAATAGGAGAATGCCTAACTACACTGCTCATTGCTATACGCAACTAAGTTCTTGACCTCACAAAGGGGCTGTTTTGAGTGTTTGCTTTCTTCTTCTGCAGAAACTGTGAAACCAGCTCAAACCAAGAAATTGGAGTTGTTGCGTTTAAAGTAGACAAATAAATCACCCCGACAGCAGGACATCAGCCTCTGACTTCTCCTACTCTGCTGTGCTTAAAATTGAAGCTTGGAATCTGGATCCATCGGCTCTGAAGGCTCTGAAGGCTCAGAGACCACTGCAGAATTGTCAAATATCACAAAACTATTTTATTACAAAAATGGGTTAGAATTCAGTTGTCTGATAGTTAATATAGGGTGATGTTCATTAAAGTAGATTATTTTCAGACTGCTGAAGAGTGTTAGCTTGAATCTTGGTCATAAGATTAGCTTTGTAAAATCTGTGCAACCAATCTCAGGGTACTAATTAATAACTAGTAGCCATTCATGCTATGAGCCACTTTATGATAGGCCAAACATAATATTGTGCATATTGTAGCCAAATAACTAAAGTTTAAAATGTGTTCAGCCACTTTATGTGGCCTGCTGAGTTACTCTATCAGCTACCTATTGTCTCCTCAAAATGCAGTGAGTTAAAATAAACCATTTTACCCTGGTTCATGTCTCTGAGGGTCATTAATTTGGGCTATGTGGTACAACTTGGGCTGGACTCGGTTGTTTCTGCTGATGGTGTCTCTTTGGGTCACTCGTGAGGGTATAGTTAGTTTCTTGGCGACTGAATGAGCCTTTCTCACTCATGGGTCTGGATGGTGACTCGGCCTAGTGTCTCTAGTAGATGAGCTTGGCTGTCCTCAGATGGTGGCAGAAGCATTCCAAGAGGGCAGGAGTAGAAACTCCTAGCCTCCTTACCTTGTTGACCTGGAACATCTACAACATCACTTTTACCACATCCTATTGGCCAAAGCAAGTCATAAGGTCAGCACAGAATCAAGGGGGTTGGAAAATAGATTCTACCTCTTAAAGGGAGGAACTGCTAGGAATGTATGACTATTTTTAAGCATTCACCATTCTGATAGTTCTATGTCTTCTTTATAAGTTAGAAATACCTCTTGTAAAACTTCCAGATAACTAACAAAAATTCATAGAGCAATGTTGGCACAAAGCACAGTACAATAAACAATCGTTATGATTATAGCACATTGGATCTCAGTGTAAATAAATATTTTATACAATAAAACATATTTATGTACTTTTGTTTTATCACCATAATAGTTGTATGTATTGATAGCACAACATTTTATCACCTTTATTTGGTACAGAAGGAAAATGAGATTCAAGGAAATCACGGTTGTCTCTGAATAATACTTCTAGCTTATTTGCAGCTTTGTGATTTGCACAAAGGCCAAGCTGTGATCAGTCAATTAAATGTTTGCAGGTTATTAATACATTTCATTTTAAAATTGAAATAGCTTTTCTCCCCTTCCTTAACATACTCAGATCTTCTTTGTGCCACTGTATGCATTTCTCTGTCTCAAAAGCATATCAGCCTTTTTTTTTCTAAATGATGAGTTTTCTTTTATCTTTTCACAAGTTCAATGTTATGTGCCCTATAAAGTCTCCCCTGATTGCCATGGGGGAAGTCTTCCCTCCTCATAGACTTAATAATATCTCAGGTATACAACTATCATCACACAGATCTCCTTCTAGTTTAATGCGGTTACATGTCTGTCTATCTCTTAAAACAGACTGTGAACATCTCAAAAGCAGAAACTCAATTGTTATTATCTTCAAATACTCAGTGTCAGGCAAAGGCCCTGGGAGGTAATAGATGCTCAATGAGAATTAGCAAAGGAAAGATCTTATGATTTGGGCACGTTTTGCTTTCAGAGTGTATCAACCCTCCAGTAATCACCAGTTCTTCAGTGAAATGCTATTTTGGGTTGAATTATCCCTCAAATTTATACACTGAAATCCTAACTCCCAATACTCCAAAATGTGATCTTATTTGGACACAGGATCCTTAAAGTAGTAATCTAGTTAAATCGAGATTATTACAGTGAGCCCCTAATTCTATATGGCCTGTAACTTTATCAAAAGGGAAAATCTGGAGATGGATATGCATACAAGGAAAACACCACATATACATAAAGATGACCATCTACTAAGCAGGTAGACATAGTTGGAACAACTGCTTCTCTCATAGTCCTAAGAAAGAATCAACCTGTAAAAGCTTGATTTTGGACTTACAGACTCCAGAACCGTAAGATAAATAAAAAATTATATTGCTTAAACCATCTAGTTTATGATACTTTGATATGATAGCCCTAGAAAACCAACTAAAATGTTTTGTTGTTTGATTTTTAATGTAAATATTAAAATGTGGTCACTATGGGATAAATAAGGTCACTTATGAAACTGCTTGAGAAACAAAATCACAGCTCATAGGTCACTCTTAATTAATTAAACTTCAAGCCCATGGAAACAGCTATGTTGAAACAAATAAATGGTAGTTTGCAGTTTTTGACAGGAAAAAAGTCATAATCTGAACCTAATATTCTCTGCAGCATATCTAAGCTGTACATATAGTTTAGTTTGACAAATTGTATTAATAGTTTAAATGGGATTATGCAAATAGGTACAAAATCCAAAAGCAAATACCCTGAGGAAATGCGTCTTAATTCCTTACTTTGTACAAACATGTCATTGGTAAAGTTGCATAGATATTCGCAAGACTCCATTCTACAAGTCACCATTAACCACAGCAGACATTGACTCCTTCTCAGTTATGCAGTTTCACCCCCAGGACATAATAGATTCATTTCTCTGTTCAACAAGCTCATCTCATCACGTCCCTAAAACTCCATTTAAAATAATGATGGAAAAACAAACTGAATGTCCTTATTGGCTTATAAGTGACAAGCATGCTACTTGATAAACTGTACCTTTTGTTCTTTAGTGGGGAGGGAGAAGGAGGAGAGCAATAAAACATTCTCATTGTTGTAAAGAGCACATGCAAGTGGGCTGCAGTATTGATTCCACCATCCAGACCAGGATGGAGATCAAGGACAGACACGGGTATTCAGAACTCACCAGCACTCCTCCTGATGGCTGTCATTGTCCTTGGCACATTTGGTAAGCCAACTATGGCTCTTATCTTTTCCTTCTAGGCACTGGAAAAACTCAGAAAAGATTCCAGATGTAATGAGATTGTATTGGAATTAATCAAAGTGTATAAATTGTGAAATTCAAATGTAAGTAGACCTATATAGTATTTAGATTGTGGAGTGCCAAATAACTTTTTGTTGAATCAAATGAAAATAACTGGTTAACTTCCTAGCAGTATCTCGCTCTAAGACTGTATGCTTTCCTTATTAGAGGTGATAGAGAGAACATTACTAAAAATAAGTTTCATATAAAATATCAAATCTTAGGAAAAGTAAGAAAAGGAAAGAAGGACTAATCTTATTAGTATGTATATACCTACACTCAAAGTGCAGTTGGATTATTGTGTTATATATGTTTATACTAGTACGGATTTTCATAAGTTAGCATAAGCTATGAGTCTTTACAACAAAGCACTGTTAATCTGTACATGTTTTCTGTCAATTACATAGGTATTACCAAAATGTATGATGTATTTTTCTTCATGTAAACATTCATCAATCAAATATTAATTTATTGATGTTAATTAATAATCTCGTTATACACCTGACCCTGTGCAGAATCCTTATCATCTAGAAATTGCAAAGGTAAAGAGCTTTAGGTCTAAGTTAAGATCATTTTGCAGAAAATATACTCCATTTTCCCACAGAAATTAAAGATTTTTCAGTAAGGGAAAGGGATCAAAAACGGGGAAGAGAGGTAAGAAGGGCTAGAAGACAGAAGAGAGGAAAGAAGGAAGAGAGGAGGAGGGAGTTGAAGGGTCTTATGTTGTCTTTTTGTTTTCTTTCTAATTTGTTACTTCTTTCCTTTTCCTTCTTCTTTTCCCTCCCCTTCTCTTATCTCTTCTCCTACCCTCCCACCATGCCTTGTTTCTGTTTATTCATGGAACTAACATAATTATACTTAAAAAAGAGGAGGAGAAGGACCCAACCACCCCAGGAGAAATCATAGCCAGCAGCCAGCAACAACCACCTTCCATGTAAGTGAGGCCATTTCTTATTTTTAGCCATTTCAGTGGCTTCTGACTGCACTCACTTAAGTGAGCTTAACAGAAGAACCTCACATTAACAGCAGACATATCAGAAATAATAAATGTATTTTAAGCCACTGAAAATAAGGTTGACTTATTACACAACAAAAGAGGATTAATGGTACTTGGTAACAATTTAATATGTTTGCAGGCTTAGAACAACATTATGCTAGAATTTCCTCAAATGAATGAGTACGTAGAGAAACTGTGTAACTTTCATACACTTGAGATTCAACAAATGGCATTTATCAACATAATCTAAAGTATCAATTCTGAGGCCTGCAAAACTTTGAAGTACTTGTATGTCATAGCACCCAGGGAGATACTTCCCCCTCAACTCCTTCATTCTCCCCACTCTCCTCCCACTTTCAGCCCATGCTTCACCTCAGTAAAACCTCAACTAACTTGAGTGCCAGAGTAATTGACATCTGGACAATTCTTATCAACTAACAGTTACACAGAAAGCACATTTGGTTTCAGCACTTATAGAAAATCTTTGCTGGCTAATATTTTAATGTATTGATTAAGATACTTTAACAAACTTATACACAATTGTAGTATCCCTCAGCATTTTCTGAAGCAATTGTTTTTATGAGTGATTTGCAGGTGTCAGTCTATTTCCTTCATACTTGAAAGAAGGATTTGGGAAAAGTGTGTTAAGAATATTCTGTGTGAGGCAGAAAAGAAGTAGTCTAGGTCTTCATTTTATGAACAGTGGTCCTGCAGTGTCTCTAGATAATTTGTTTTAAAATAGCTAACATAAGATGTGCTTTAGGTCTTAGATAACTTGCTTGTTTCCTGAATGACTCTGCATTTATAAGACGACTTAAAGGGAAAAGAGATAAAGTAACTTACTTCTTGCAATACACACACATGCACAAAGCCAAAGTGACAATGCAAGATTTATAAACAGGTTGTGAAGTTATTTTA
>NW_012120710.1:5262904-5263334 GCF_000951035.1 Colobus angolensis palliatus | reverse complement strand
CAACTTAGAAATAAATCATTGTGCTATTCAGTGTCACAAGGTTCTACATTATTCAGTGCATCAGCAACTTGAGGAACTCATAATAATATGCTTTACTCAGAGATAGAATGTCAACATCAAGTCACCAAACCTTTCCAAGGTGAGTTAATTTGGAAGTCTGCTTACTTCTAGTGTAAACTGTAAAATGTGACCTGGAGTTTATCACACTTAATAACACTACCCAAGAACTTCAGTAGGCATAGTGAATAATTGTTAAGCAATAGGAAAAATTGGTTTGAAAACTCAAAAATAAAAAATGAGAATTACTTTTATTTGTAGTTTCTTGATAAAATTATAAAATTTAATTCTAAGGCAGAAAGAATTCAATAAGCTAAAATCCAAAGTAAGCCTTTGATGGTAATTGGCTCTTATTTTATCCATATAGTCCCAA
>NW_012120710.1:5257660-5261864 GCF_000951035.1 Colobus angolensis palliatus | reverse complement strand
CTCAGACTCAATGCCACCCTGTGGCAGTGCCAGATCATATCGTGCCTTGCAGGTGCTGCTGTTGACTGTTCTGGGTTCCTTCACCAATGGACAAACTAAGAGAAACATAGGGAAAGGGAAATGTAAAGACCTGTTCCTTACACCTGCTGCTGTTTCTGCTATACCTGTATCTGGGAGAAAGACCGGCTCAGTGCTCCTGGGACTGGAGAGTGCCATTATAACAACAACTCCAAGTGGAGGAGTCACAGAGAGGGGGCACGTCACATATGTTGGGCATTCTGCTGGCACTTTACTGAAGCTTTACAGATCATATTCATAATAGCTTTATGAGACAGGTACAATTACCTTCAATTTACAATTAAGAGAACTGACAAAAATATTCACGATCACTAATGGATCACATTTTACCCCAGCTGTAAATGTAGACAGTGACTTGTACACTGAACTGTGCTGTGTGTGTGAAGTCAACCTTTGCACTTCATCCCAGAAACATCCACAATTTGGAGGTGGTCTCAGCAGGACCCCACTGCAGCAAAGACAAAGTAATGTAAGCCATTGCTTCTGTGCTTTTGCCTCATCAGGGAAGCCCTCGACCTCCATCCCCATCTGCCTTCATTTCCTCCAGTCTCACAGATCCTTTCTGATATTCAGACCAGGACACCCACAGATAATTCTGTTCTGTCTTGCAGAGCCACTCTGAAGGATGGGAGGAAAAATCTGCCTGGACCCAGATGCTCCCAGAATCCATAAAATTGTACAGAAAATGTTGAAAGGTGATGAATTCATCTGGTTAATTTGTTAACTTTCTGCTAAATCTTTTCACTGGAAGGGGAGAATTTTGAATCCTTGACTTTCTTGAATTCTTATTTATCCAGGATACTTCTTCTTGCTGTATTAAAATTTTGGTCTAAGTTCTCTTCTGTTTCAAAAATCACATTTTATTCTGAGAATGCTGGATAAAAGATAACAGAAAGAAGATGAAAATAAGCAAGCCATGCTTCAACATATAATATACGTTTTACCCCCAATCCTTGGTTAAACATTGCAGTGTACTTTCCGTTTATTTATTTGAAAATTTCTATTGAAATACATCTTTCTTAGTTTTTTCCAACCCAACTCTACTGTTAGACTAGACCTGCTGATGATAATAAACAGATTTAATAATGATTAATGATATTAAGAATCACACAGAGCCCAGCATAAAATACTTGCTCAATAAATTTTTGTTAGTATGTTCAGGAACTTAATAGGGTCTTTCAGTGTCTTAGTGCTAGTTTGTCTTGCTTAAAACATCTTCTGAAAGTTTATTCGGATGTTTGTTTTAGCCTTCAAACCGTAAAAATAATAAAGTTATAGAATGTAAGTCTCGTAAAGTCTGCTTTTTTTCTTTGAAGTATATATATTTACCCCTGGTAGAATGAAAAATAGATGATGGAAATGAATTAATGTATCCTATTAAGCAACCTATAATATTTATTGAAACAAGAAAGAAAGAAAGGAAAAAAATTTCTTGAGGTTAAATGTTTTACCCTGACATGTTTGTATATATTAGCATTTAGTTAACATCTACATGGTTACAATTCTAGCATTTATATTGACCTTGTATATAAGTACAATGTAGAACTTAACCTTTACTGGACTCGTAATTCTTTTTTTAATCAACAAAATTTCCATTCATTTCTTAAGTCCTAAAATTTATACCTACAAAATTTTCATTAACAAAGTTAATTTTGTTACTACAAATGTCTTAAAACAAGAATAAAAATGTCTATGATTTGTAGGTATATATTATTAATTTGAATATAATTGCTATGGATAAAAGCTTTACTTCTTCCCTTCTTGTTTTGTTTCACACTTTGGTATTTCACAATATGGCCAAGTTATGATCTGTATCATTCTTTATACAGTATGATAATAGTTCAAATTTATTAATCACTTTTAATATGCCCAGCATACAAAGTGTTGAGAATGCCAGAATAAACAATTTTTATGAGCTAATTATGATGTGGCTAAAAGCACATCCTCTGGAGTCAGAATAATGGGCTAATCTGGCTCCACCACTTGCAAGTTCTACAACAGCTATTGGGTTGGATGCTGGATGTTCAAAAATGCAGTACTTAATAATAGGAGTACCTTCTGAGGATTGCCTCATTAGGTGATTTTTGTCATTGTTTGAACATCATAGTATGTACTTACATAAACCTAGGTGGTATAGCCTATTGTACACCTACTGTAGTGTAGGGGACATCACAGATACAACTAATGATGTTTACCACCAAAGAAATCACACAGACTGTTGTACTCCATGCACCCAGAATCAAAGCCAAAGTACTTGACTCACGAAACACCATAAATACATCTTCAGAAAAAAGTTCTCCCTTACTAAAGAAAATTCCAAAATAGGAAAAAGTACCTTTTATACCACATACGTAGAAATCAATATAAGGATACAGAAAACATAAAAAATAAGAAAGGGCCGGGCGCGGTGGCTCACGCCTGTAATCCCAGCACTTTGGGAGGCTGAGGCGGGCATTTCACGATGTCAGGAGATCGAGACCATTCTGGCTAACACGGTAAAACGCCGTCTCTACTAAAAATACAAAAAATTAGCCGGGCGTGGTGGCGGACGCCTGTAGTCCCAGCTACTCAGAAGGCTGAGGCAGGAGAATGGTGTGAACCCAAGAGGCGGAGCTTGCAGTGAGCTGAGATGGTGCCACTGCACTCCAGCCTGGGCGACACAGCAAACTCCATCTCAAAATGAATAAATAAATAAAAAATTTTAGAAAACAAGAAAATATAACACCTCAAAAGGAAAACATTAATTCTCCAGCATGTATCTTAATCAAAAAGAAATTTTCAAAGTTCCAAATAAGAAATTCAAAATATTGATTTTTAAGGATATTTTAGAGAATTCTGAAAGACAATAGAAGTAAGTTTTTAAAAATCAGAATATAAACGATAAGTTTACCAAAAAGATAGATTATTTTAATGCTAACCAAATAAAAAGTTTAGAACTTAAAAATTCGTCAAAGGAAGTATACGATACATTTAAAACTGTCAATAATAGGCGAGCTCAAGCAGAAGAAAAAATCTTAAAATTTGAAGACAGGCATTTTGAAATAATTCGTTAGATAAAAATACAGAAAACATAATAAAAAAAGAAACAGCAAAGGCTTTGTGACTTTTGAAACAACATAAAATGAACAAATATAGAAATTTTCAGTACCCCTGAAGGTGAAGAAACAAAGAAAAGACTAGAAAATCTATTCAATGCAAAAATAGATGAAAATTTCCAAATCTGCAGAAGATTTAGACATTCAGACTCAGGTGGCTCAATGTGCTCAGATAGATACCATGCAAAAAGGTTTTCCCTATGGGTGTCTAAAGTCAAAATTAAAAACAAATTCTAGAAACAGCAAAAGAAAAGTGTTTAGTTACCTATAAAGAAAACTCCATCAGACTAATAGTGGATTTCTCAACATAATACTTCCACATCAGAAGAGAATGGGGAGATATATTCAAAATGTTGAAAGGAAAAATCTTCCATCTAGGAATACTCCATCTAGCAAAATTACACTTTATAAATGAAGATGAGATAAAGTCATTCACAGAGAAACAAAAGCTGAAGGATTTCATTACCACTAGACTAACTCTGAAAGAAATACTCAAAGGAATTCTAAACCTAGAAGTGAAAGGACGACATTTACCATCATGAAAACACACTAAAGTATAAAACTCACTGGTGAAGCAATCATACACAAGAGGAAGGGAAAGGATGCAAATGATAGTACTACAGAAATCCACCAATCCACAAGAGAAAACGATAAGACAAAAAGAACGGAACCAGGAAGATACAAAACAACCAAAAATAATTAACAATAAATCAGGGACATAGCGTCATATATCCAGAACAACCTTGAACATAAATGGATTAAATTCTGCTCTTTAAATTATAGAATGTCAGAATAAATGTAAAAAACATGATTCAGCTATATACTGTTTGCAAGAAACTTGTCTTGCCAGTAAAGCCACATACAGACTGAAAGTAAAGAGATAGAAAAGCATATTACACGCAAGTGGAAACCAAAATCAAGTAGGAGTTGCTATATTTATATAACACAGACTTTAAATGAAGAACAGTGAAAAAGGCAAAGAAGATTATTATTATTATTTAAAAATTCTGTTTATTTGTACAAACATAATG
>NW_012120710.1:5242596-5249990 GCF_000951035.1 Colobus angolensis palliatus | reverse complement strand
TGTAGATTCTGGATATTAGTCCTTTGTCAGATGTGTAGATTGCAAAAATTTTGTCCCATACTGTAGGTTGCTTGTTCACTCTGATGGTAGTTTCGACAAAGAAGATTATTACACAATGATAAAGGGATCAATGCAGCAAGAGAATGTAACAATTCTTACTATATATGCATCTAGTACTGCAGCACCCAGATATATAAAGCAAATATTACTAGATCAAAATAAAGAAAGATTGCAATAAAATAAAGTGGGGGACACCAACACTCTTTCCCAGCATTAAACAGATCATCTTGATGAAAATAAACAAGGAAACATTGGGTTTAAAATGGACTTTAGACCAAATAGACCTAAGAGACATTAATGGAACATTTTATCCAATAACAGCAGAATATGCCTTCTTTCTATAAGCACATGGACTACTACCAGAATGGAACATATGTTACTCTACAAAACAAGTCTTCACAAATATTTAAAAATCAAAATTATATTAAGAGTATTCTCAAACCAAAATGAAATAAAATGAAAAATCAATACCAACAGGAACACTGGAAATAGTAGAAAATTATGGAAATTAAAGAACATGCTCTTGAATGATGATTGAGAGAAGAAAGGAATTAAAATGGAAATTTAAAAATTCCTTAAAAAAAAGAAAATGGAAATACACACCAAAATGTGTGGGATATAGCAGAAAGAGTGCTAAGAGGGAAGATTACAGCAATAGATGCCTAAACTAAGAGGAGAATAATCAGAAACTCACAATCTAGCAATGCACCTGTAGGAAACAGAAAAGCAAGAACAAACCAAGGCCAAATATAATAGAGGAAAACAAATAAATATCAGAGCAGAACTAAATGTAATAGGGACAAAAAAACACAAAGAATCAACAAAAGAGTTGGTTATTCAAAAAGATAAACAAAATTGAAAACCACTAACAAGATTAACCAAGAAGACAGGAGAAAATCAGAATAAACAAAATTAGAAATGAAAAAGGAGCTATTACAACTGATACCATAGAAATACAAAAGATAATCACAGAGTATTATGAATAACTATAGACTGACCATCAGGGAAACCTATAGGAAATGAATAAATTCTTGGAAACATACAACCCACCAAGACTGAATCGGGAAGGAATAGAAAATACAAACACACCAAAAACGACTAGCTAGATTGAATCAGGAATAAAAAGTGTCCCCAAAAAGGAAAACCCAGAACCAGATAGATAAGCAGTCAAATTCTACCAAATGTACAAAAGAGAACTAATACCAATCCACTGAGACTATTCCAAATACTTGAGGAGGAAATTCTCCCTATTCTATGAAGCCAGCATTACTCTGACAATAAAACCAGACAAGGACAAATCATAAAAAGAAAGCTACAAGCCAATATCCCTGATGAACAGAGATGTTAAATCCTCACCAAACAAACTGAAGAAAACAGTACATCGAAAAGATAATACACTATAATCAGGTGAGATTCATACCAGGGATGCAAAAATGGTTCGATATACACAAATCATTAAATGTGATATATTACTTCAACAGAATGAAGTATAAAAATCATGTGACAATCTCAATGAGTGTAGAAAAATCTTTTGATAAAATGCAGTATCTCATCATGATAAAAACTGCTTACAAATGTGCATAGAAGAACCATACCTTACAATAACAAAAGCCATATATGACAAACTGAGGGCCAACATAATGCTGAATGGAGAAAAGCAGAAAGCCTTTTCTCTAAGATCTAAAACAAGACAAAGTAAATACATCTTGGATGTAAATGTGCCAGACATTTATTTCTTCACTGAGTAAGACACAACATGGGGATTATATCATTATCCTGTGTCCATAATGAGAGGCAATAAAATCTGAAGGCAGAGCAGACAACAAGCAGAGTTGGAAAAAAATTAGTTTTACTTATCAGTCGTGTTAAAAAACCAGTATTTTTTTCAAACTAGCGATGACTATAGAAACTATTAGGAAACAAGACATAAAGAAATTTGTACTCATATCCATCTGAATACCTATTAAGTTGCACTGTGATTATTCATTTATCTGACTGTTTTTCTACTTTAAAATGGAGAATAAGTGTCAAGCCTTTTTCATCTCTTCATTCTGGATCTCAGAAAAATGCCAGGTAGAGTAGGTGCTAAATAAATGTTTATCGAATATTTATTACATCAGGAGGAATAATACTTCAGTTAGTGCTGTAATGTAACAGTGCAGGTGGGTACTGAGGATAAGGCACCCAGCTAACAGAAAGTTGGTTGAACATTGAAGACAGCATCTTCCCAACTCCTGATCTTGTTAGGCTCACAGGTCAGTCATAGACATTCCAACAGCCTTATGCTCTTTTTCCTGTCAGTGACTTGTTTGATATTTTAATTAGACTCATATTTGAAGCTGCTGGGGATTCTGTTAAGAGTCTGTCCACCCACACCCACCAGTCATACACAGATGCTAATATGTGCACATTAAGCATTATTTGATTCAAGACATTTACTTCTATGTATAACATACAGATACTAAATGGCACACAACCAAGCTCTTGTTTCCCCACTTTCACTATAATTTCCACCATGTCTAATTGGATCCCATATTTTTTGTGTCTTTAACTACTTCAAAAATGTCAATCAATGACCTAGCTCAGTAAAACACCAGTACAGCAACTCTGAAATCAGTGTTGTATAGAAGTCTCTACTGAATATATGGACTGAACCCAAAAGGAAAAAATCAAAACAAAAATACTTCTGACCAAGAAATTGGACAATAATGAACATTGAAAAATACCATGGATTGGCCAAGCGCAGTGGCTCACTCCTGTAATCCCAGCACTTTGAGAAGCTGAGGCAGGTGGATCATGAGGTCAGGAGTTCGAGATCAGCCTGACCAGCATGGTGAAACCCCATTTCTACTAAAAATATAACAATTAGCTGGGCACGGTGGCGCGCACCTGCAATCCCAGCTACTCAGGAGGTTGAGGCAGGAGAATTGCTTGAATCTGGGAGCCGGAGTTTACAGTCAGTCAAGATTGCACCACTGCACTCCAGCCTGGGCAACAGAGCAGGACTCTGAATCAAATATATCTATATCTATATCTATCTATCTATCTATCTATCTATATATATATATATATATATACACACACACACACTATGGATAAGAAACTTAAGATCAAGGTTTTATGATGATTCAAACTTTTCTTAGATGAAATCTGTGTTTCTATGCTATGCATGCTATTTTCACTTGTGGTTTATACATTCATCTTCTAACTTCCTAAATTTTGTTTCCAGAATACCAAAGTCATAGTGATGTTTTAATCTTCAAAACAAATGTCTTAGGTAATAATTTCCAAGGGAAATTTTCTCATTTCCTTATTCTTTTGCAATTTTGGCAATCCTACGTTTTGGTTTTTTCATAATATATGATCATGATGTTATTTATTTAACGGATGCCACTTCCAGAAAGTTTAGGAACCAATCTTAAGAAAATGAAGAGGCAAAACAATTTATAAAAACACTTTTAAATATAAATAATTGCCCATTCTTCCACCGCCCACCCAAGAAAACAGACCAAAGCTAAAATATTGAATGATTCTCAGTGTTTCTTGAATGATTTTAAGTACTTGTATACTGATCACATCATGAGGTTATTATGCCAGGAATAGAAAAATAAATGATCTAGCATTGCGAAAGAAAGTAGACAGACTAAATGAAGAATTTTATGTTAGAAGTTGGATTTGATCCAACTTTATCTCTTCTACTAAACCTATCACTGTGCTTTATATGCATATATTAATTTTAAATGTATCGGAAGAAAGAGAAGCTGCCTGACAAGCAGTCTCTGGGAGGCTAAATAGAGAGGTGACCACAAATCCAGCAACCACCATGCCCAAGGACTTTGGAGGTGGACTGATTCAGGAATTTAATGTCATGTTCACACACCTTCATTCTTTTCCCCTCAGAGCCAGAGTCATTACATTGGAAGAGATGAGTGGCCGGGCACGGTGGCTCAAGCTTGTAATCCCAGCACTTTGGGAGGCCGAGACAGGTGGATCACGAGGTCAGGAGATCGAGACCATCCTGGCTAACACGGTGAAACCCTGTCTCTACTAAAAAATACAAAAAACTAGCCGGGCGAGGTGGCGGGCGCCTGTAGTCCCAGCTACTAGGGAGGCTGAGGCAGGAGAATGGCGTGAACCCAGGAGGCGGAGCTTGCAGTGAGCTGAGATCCGGCCACTGCACTCCAGCCTGGGGTGACAGAGTGAGACTCCGTCTCAAAAAGAAAAAAAAAAAGAGATGAGTATAGGGAAATAGGCATGGCAGTTGTGAGGAAGAAATTCCTGAGTCAGTTTGGGGCAGAGCAGGGTTGCCCTCCTTATTTGAGCATGGTTATTTCTCATGATGGAGCAGTGCCTCAGTTTAGGGTTCTCCAAAATGCAGAGTTTGAGTCATGAGCCTGCTATGCAGGTAATTTATTTGGGGACATATTACCAATGCAGAGGAGTTGAAAGTTGGGAAGAACAAAATAGGAAAAGAGGACGTGGGCAGCTAGAGGTCAATTCTACTGGGAACCCTCTGAGAAATGGTGTAGAATTTCTCCCCAAAACATGCAAAAGGGGGAAACATTTATCCATTGACTTCAGTTCCTCTCATGATTCCTGGCAGCAACAGAGAAACACTGCGCAAGAAAGAGAAAGATACCTGGTTCAGCTGAGGCAAGTAGTTTCCAGGCGACATCTGCAGGCAGCTCGGGCTGTAGCAGTGACTGGGGAACAGGTGGCCTAGGAGATGTGAGCACCAGGATTTGACTGTATGCCAGTTGTGTAAGGTTCCATAATGATTACAGAGCAAATGAAATTCAGCCACCAAAGTTTCCATTTTTAAAGATTCTTCCATTTCTTTAAGAATTGTTGCTTGAATGAGTTTAAAGACTGCATAAAATCCTGGCATTCAACTCTTGAACAGAAATTACGCTTGGAGAAATATTTTTTCTAAAGAGACAATTTATTTTTGTAGTCAACAGCATTATAAGCTTTGGCTTATGAAGATCTCATTGATACAAGTGGCATATAAGGAAAAACACCACCACCACCACCAACAACAAATCCTCTCCTTTACACTTCATTTACAAAAACAAGTGATTTTGATGACATTTTCCTCAGGAGTCAAGCTCTGCATAACCTGCAAACGTCCACTGAATCTTGATATGTTTCATTCGCTTTATTCTCTTGCCGCTCTCCTTGTGTTGGGTCTGGAGACCATGATAGCAAACACTTTCTTATTTTCTTCAGTTATAAGAACTAGAGGAGAGATCTGGACAACATAATGCTGAAGGCAAAGTATTTAACTCTATGAAGCATGATGAACTATCTGAACTGCCACAACAGATATTTTGAATTTTCATATTAGAACAAATATATACCAAATAAAAATTCAATTTCCTGTCTAGAAAGCTAGCAGGTAAAACTTGCAAGTGCCATAATTTCATTTTGGTGGTATTCTAAATGGATTTAGAAAAATAAACTTAGAAATAAATGAATTTATTTTGGAACAATTTTCAATTTACAAACATGGCAAAGATCATACAGTGTCTGTGTATGCTTCATCCCGCTTCCTTGCCAGTGAACCGTTTACAACACCACGGAACACCTGTCAAAGGTAAGAAACCACCAAAGACACATTACTTTTAACTAAACTCCAAACTATGTTGGGTTTCACCAGTTTTTTCATTAATGTCTTCTTTCTGTCCAGGATCCTGTCCAAACTACCACACGGCAATTAGCTGTCACGTCTCCAGTTTCCTCAAGGAATTTAAGAAGTCAGCAAGATGTGAGAGAGAAAATCACTGAAAGAGAATGGAGCATATATATTACCTACAGTGTCCATTTTAAAGTAACAGGACATTTTAGCACACCTTTCTATCCTTTGTCCAAGATTATTGTAATGACATCACAGATACCCGCGAGCACCAGTAACTACAAGACCATTTTGGAAACTGAGATTTTGGTGTTTATATGAACATTCTTCTTTCTAGGTTCTGCTTTGATTTCTTAAGGACTCACACTGCTTTATATCAGTTAGGGACAGTTTGAGGCAGTTGGGTGGCAGTAAGGAATACAGAAAATTTTAAACATGAAAAACACTGGGGAGTAAAACTTTCCATTAGATTCTTCTTTTTCCTTTACAGAATTCATAGCAGGTTGAGTTTTAGCTTAGGCAATGTCAGGAAACAAATAGCTTTTTAAAAATGAAAATAGTCAATTTTATGTATTTAACAACCATAAATAAGGCACTTAATCCATGATGTCCCTTATAAATCTTAACTCAATTCTCATAACCACCTTGGGCTAGGCACCGAGAGGTTTAACAACTTGCAGGTGATACTCTGCAACTAAATACGGGCAGCAGAGTTGCATGCTCTGTGGTTAGGGACAAGGACTCTTACCCCTTGAGCTGGGCTGTGTAGAGCCCTGTGCTTCAAGCAGATGCCACTCCTGTCTCCTCTCCTCCATCCTACTCCACATCTCAGAGAGGTCTGAGAGCAACTTGTAGAACCACACTTAAACTCTCGAAAACCTAATGATGATTCAAAATAAATTATCTAAAACTGTAGAAAAAGGGACAAAGGTGTCAGGTTAACAGACTGAAATTCCAGACCAGAAAAAATACAGCCCTGTTACCATTTCCAGAGAAGGAGGGCCCAACATTGAAGACCATAAAGTTCAATAGTAAATGGAATGTGATTTTTTGTATGATCTGGTGTTTAAATGTCATCAGCAGGCAGCTGTTTCCTCCTTCAGTGGGAATGGTGTTTGCACACCAGATACCTACTCTCCAGTGTCATTTGCAAAGACAGAACCAGAAACATTGAGCTCATGAGCCTGAGGGACCCAGCCCCTCCACAGCTTCAGAGTGACAGTCAGTGTCATATTTCTAGATCAAATATGAATCCCTCCCACAGGGAGAAGATCTCCAGGGGATTTAACAAGTTCCAACATTTCAGAGGGAGGAACGAAGTTATGCAGGATACCAAAGAAAAGGTCATTCTATACAGCCCTGGCTTCTTCATTCTATACAGCACTGACACTAACACTGGATTCAACTTTTGATACTGATAATCTGTTGCCACCAAATGGAGGACGTAAAGATGTTGTAAGTGTGATTAGAGAATATGCAAAAAAGGAACAAGCAGAACATTCTTCTCTGGAATTCGAGATGATGACTGTATTTTCACAGAGAGCACTGATGTTAGATGTACATGAAATACACTAAATCGAAAATGAGAGAGGCAGAGACAGGGAGGTTAACATAGAGGATACACCATACGGAGAGAGGATAGCTGAGGTAAAACTCACCTATCTCCGGATTCCCAGCAAATCTGATAACTGAGGAGACA
>NW_012120710.1:5228127-5241176 GCF_000951035.1 Colobus angolensis palliatus | reverse complement strand
CTAATGGGTTTCAGACCTGAAAAATGCAATGTCTGGTTTGGGCACTTCTGGCCTCTCAGCCTTCTTGGTGAAGAGCAGAAACTTTGCATTGACACCCCCAGTGAGTTCAAGGCTAGGAGTCCTGTCAACCTTATTTAATCTCTTTGAGCTTTAGCAAAATAGGGTAGATAATGATAGTTATTTCATAAAGTTGTGTGCAGCTTAAGGGAGATCATGAATGGGAATTTCTAACCCAATGTGATAATCAGTGACCAATATATTTTGGCTTTTCAAACCAAGAATCTAGTTGAGTCCACAGCCACGTCTTTCTTGAAAAAAAAAAAAGTAGCATTCAAGAGTGCAAATTTTCTGCTATAGAGGGCAGTGGTTACAGGCAGACCTTCCCTGAGTGGAGGGCTGGGTGAGAGTTTGCATGGGGACATCCTTCCAGGAAACTTCAGCCACCAGAGTGACAGAAGAGCAGCCTTCCTTAAGACCTGCAACAGTAACCCTTTTCTCATCACAGGGGTAGCACCAACTGACAGGAGTGAAGTAAGATGCTTATCAGCCTAACATTGACACTTCCTGCAGGATGGTCCCTGCCATTACCAGAGTTGAAAATGAAAAAGAGAACAGCTCCCTCTAGGGACACCTGGAAAGGACTTAATGTGTTTGACTATTTCTTATGAGGGTTCTACTTATTTATGTATTTATTTATTTTTGAAAGCTTCTATTTTAATATTTTACATGTTGTTATTTAAAAATATGAGTGTGTTTCATCAAACACAGCTCAGTCCTGATTATTTAATTGGAATATGATGAGTTTTAAATGTGTCATTAAACTACTATTTAGTGGGAGACCATAATGTGTCAGGCACGTTGATAAATGGTAGGGTGGGGAATTGGAGGGCGGGGGTTTGGAATGTAAGCAATGAGTGGATCACTGTTAGGGTAAGGGAATGTATGTGCACATCTATATTTTTCTACTTTTTTTAAAAAAAGAATGTCAGTTGTTATGTATTGAAATTATCTCACATTATGTGTTCAGCATTTTTATGCTGAAGTTTCCCTTGGACATTTTATGTCTCACTTGTAAGGCATAATGCCTTGTATAATGTCCATTCTGCAGTGTTTCTCTTTGCCTTGGAAAAGAGAAGTTACCATTACTGTTACATTTTTACAAATGACATGATAATAAAAGTTTTATGAAAAAAGTGCTCATATGGTTTTTCAAAAACTTCTTCTTGACCTTTAGTTATTCCCAGGCGCCCAAGGTGTTATACAGTTAGACTGCAGGCTCTATCTAAATCTGCGCCTGCTTCTAGCTGGCATTTCCCTTGTATTTCTCTTATTCAAAATGGACTATCTGATGCTTTTAGAAAGTACACACTACCCTCCAACCACTTTGATAATTCTAATTTTGTATAACATGTAGATGTTTTTCACACTGACCAATTTGTTACTCAAAATTAGTTCTTTACCAACTTTTGAATGTTACTGATATTTTAACATGGGCCTCTGCTAAATCTGCTAGATGCTTTTGGAAGCAGTTTTTCCAACACTTACACAATTCTTTTCCGTTTAATGAGGTTGGGAGCAAAAGGTAGAAAAAGTGATTCTGCTTAGAACTAAAAAAAATTGTGATATTTAAAGAATAATAATGACCTATTGAGATACTGTAATGTAAAACATACGACAAAAACAGCACAAAAGACAGGTTGGGAGATAAATGGGTTTAGACTATAACATGTCTTTTCTATTGTTAGAGAAAGTATTAGGAAAAAATTGTAGCAACAACAAATATTGTAATTTGTAGGGCAACAACTCAAAGGAAAATGCATCATTTTGGACTTAATCTGGAAAGGACATAAAATGGTATAATAGAAAATACCTGACTAATACAAAAGAACACAGAAATGCAAGAATAAGCCAACAGCTAGATCAAGGGCAGAAGAGACGCAGCTTTACAGAAGAATTGCTAATAATATGAGTATAGTCTCTTCCTTCACGAAGGTGAAGCGTAATTCCCCTCTCCAAGTGCGTGTAGTTAGACTTAGTGACTGGCTTCCAAAGAAAAGACTAAGAAAAAGGGAAAACAATTACAGTGGAGAAATTTGGCAGACAATCTTCACCAGGTGATCAAGGTTGTTGTCACCAGTTATGGCATGTGAGTATCACTCACCCGCTGATATAATGTAATGGAAGGGCACTTCCACTCCGTTTAGGTGCTTCCAGAAAATGCATAACCTTTGTATAATCATAACAAGGACATCATGAATATCTGAACTGAGGGACATTTTACAAAACTCCTCATAAGTTCTCTTCAACACTGTCAGGGTCATGAAAAACAAGACAAAACCAATAACTTGTCACAGATTAGAGGAGACAAAAGTGATATGGGGACTAAATACAATGTGGTATGTTGAACTGGATCCTAGAAGAGAAAAAAGGACGTTATTGGAAAATTTAGGAAATCTGAATAAAGATAGGAGTTTAGTTAACAGCAACATACCAATGTTAATTTCTTAGTTTTGTCAAATGTACTACAATTATGTAAGATGTCAACCATAGTGGACACTGAGCTAAAGATCAGATATAGAAATTCTCGGTGCCCACACAAATGTTTTGTGAATCTAAAATTATTCCAAATTTAAAAGTTTATTGTTCAAAAGATAGGACAAATAAAATAGCAGATAGTAGACTTAGATACAACTATATTAAAAATTATAGTAAATTTAAACAGAATAAACACTGCAATTAAAAGTCAAAGATTATCAGACTACCTAAATACGACATGTTTAGGCTTCTTAAAAGAGGCACACTTTAAATTATATCTGGATATGAGGAAAAAGTTCTAGCGTTTTATACCACTGTAGAATAACTATAGTTAAAAGTAATATATAGTTTCAAACAGCTAGAAGGATATCAAAAGTTCCCACATAAATAAAGAATAAATATTTGAAATAATGGATATGCTAATTACCCTAATCTGATCAGTATACATTATATATAGAAACATTACGAAGTACTTCATCAATATGTACAGTAATTGTGTGTCAATTATAAAAATACAATAAAAGTGAAAAATTGGACACCAGGTTCCTTGAAATGAGAAGAATTAACAGTGTTACATCATATAAAAATGGGCTGAGATGGCTATATTAATATATTGAAACCTGACCTGGATATATTAATATATTTATTACTTAAAAACTATTAATACACTAGTTATATAAATAATAAGTATATTTATCAAAAATTGAATACTAATGAAGGCTTAATTAATATATTATGCCTTAAGGAAAGAAATAGTCTTGGAGACAAAATAAAAAGACGGTTTAAAAATAAAAAGGGGTTAAGTCAACAAGAGACCAACATTCCTAAGCTCTCATGAACTTAGAAAAACATTATCAAAACATATAAACTATTTGTGAGGCTGAGGTGGGATAATCAGTTGAGCCCAGGAGTTCGAGGCTGCAGTGAGCTATGATCGTGCCACCTCACTGCAGCCTGGGTGACAGAGCAAGGCCCTGTCTCTAAAAGAAAAAAAGAAATTCACACACACACATAAAGCAAAATGAAGAGATCATGAAAGAGCAATAGAAAGATATGTAATCATGGTTATGGATTCTAAGAAACTCTTTCAACATTTAATATGCAAAGCAGTACACATTCAGTAGCAGTATAGAAGAGTTAAGCAACATAACCAACCAACTTGGTTTGACTGACATATATTGGCAAATTACCCAGCCATTGCATAAATCACATTTGTCTTTCCAAAGAGAACATAGATGAGTCATAAAGAATGTATAAAAACATTTCAAAATGTTAAAACATTACAGAAGTCATTTTCTGATCATCAAAGTTTTTTAGGATGATTTTAACTGTCCTAGTTGAACTATGTATTCATACACTGTGTGTGATATGTTTGCTATGGTTTATAACTCATCTCAGCTTCCTACATTGTACTTACATAATACTGGAGTCATCATCGTGACCAATATAATCATCTAGTATGATAAAAATATTTCCTTAGAGATTTTTGCTTATTTCCTGTATTTTTTTCTGACACATTCTTTAGTTGTCATTCCTGTATTTCTTGGATTACGTGATATGAGCATAATGTAATTTAATTACTCAATACTTTCCACAAAAGTTGAAACAACAATCTTAAGAAAAGGCAAATATAAAGCTTATACTAAAAGCTAATTTTTTAAAGTTTTGGAATGATGTTCTCATCTATATATTAGATGGTGCTTGGTGTTATTGCCAATAAACTTAAATAGTTAGAGATTGTTGAAATCATCAGGATGTCTTTACTGTAGAATTAGAAGACTAGCAATGTTGCAGAAGGAAGTGTGCAAGTTAAGTATCAAAGAAGAATTTCATGTTTGAAGTGTGTCTTTATCCACTATCTTTTACAAAACTGATCACAATCCCTTTTGTGTTGTATGCATCTCGTGAATGTCTTTTGAATTTAACATCCACCATGCCTTATTTTCTACACATGCCTTGAACCTGTAGGTTACTCTTGACTTCCCACTCTTCCTATGGTAGATAGTCAATAAAGGAATCTGTCCACAAGGGAGATGAAAACACCATGAGATACACGTAAAAGCTTCGCAGTGATGGCAGCATCCAAACTGACAGGCAAGCAGGATCCTACGGGCACACGGCCTCCCATGTGGAATCCTGATCTCCACTCCTGCCTCATTTGCTCTCCTCTCCCTGCCCACAGGATGAACTTCATCTACCTGAGTCACTTGCTGCTTCTAGGACTTCCATGCACTTTCCAATTTTCATGCCTTTGATTGCCTGATTGTCTCCTCCTGGAACGTTTTCCATTCCTCAGTGGTGTCTCATCTACTGGAAAACTCTTCATTCTTTAAAACTCACATAAGTAACCGCCTCTTATAGGAAAACCTCTGTAACACCTCTCACAAACCCACTAATTAACCTGTAAGAGCTGTACGAGATATCTATCCTTGCTACTAATACTTTGTGCATAGTTTGTCATGGTATTTGCCAGGCTCTTCTAAAATCTTCTGTTTGTACATTCATCTCCTGTATGGTGTTGAGAATTAGAAGGTAGTAGATTCTGTATTAACTGTTTTTGTATCTATGGCACCTAATTTCATTCCTATGTTACAATGCTGGGAAAACGATCAATAAAAATGTTGAATCGAATGAAGAGAGGAATTAAATTCAAGTTGAAATGCCCTTCTGGTTAGAAAGATAACTCAAGCAGTCAGTACAGTCAGTTAAAAAACACAACTCAAATTGGCTTAATTAAAATGGTAATTATTTCATTTCCTTATGAAATATATTGGTGTTTTATAAATATTGACACATTCATCATAACAATACTTTGAAATACAGAGTAGCATTTACTTTGACTGATGTGTAGATGACATAAACCTGGATCCTAGAGTCCAAAAATTCTCTTCAATAACCAGTCTCACTGCAGATCTAACTGCCTTTCTCTGTGCTGGCTTTACTTTATGCAAAGCACTGGCAAAGCTTCAAGCTATAACCCAGCAGGAAGCAAGGAAAGATTTTTCCAGCCATTTCCTACCAAAGTGGTCTCAGGGAATTTTTCTGACTTGGCCAGGCTTATTAGATCACTTGTCCACCTCTGAGCTATCAGGGTGGCTCAGGGTTGAAAGGAATGGTCTTTACTACTTTGAGATGTCAGTTCACTCCCGGAGCTTTAGGGTAGAGTCGACCTATCTGAACCACCCAGACTGGAAGGAAGGGAAGACAGTTTCCGAAGGAAAGCCAGGATTCTGTTATCAGAAGGTAGAAGGGACTCAAACCAGATGGAGAGGACAAATGTACTAAAAGCTAGGCCAAGTAGATGACATTTTCACTTGATGAAATGTTCTGGAATGACCAAGTGGATGTATCCAGAGATTTAATGCCACCTTCAGACATCTGCATCAATAGTAGTAGTAATGGCAACAAAACAGAGTTATGCACAGTTCCCCCAAAGCACAGTTCTCCCAGGCAAGTTCCCCAAGGCACAGTTCCCCAAGGCACAGTTGTAAGGTACTGTTGCCTAAGGCAAGCATGGTTAGAGCAACACTATACTGCCTGCCCATTCCTGCTGTTTCATTCGTACTTAGGATACAGAAGCTACTCTGGATTTTAAAGGCATATTAGATACTGCCAATCAAAACTGCAGGTTACAATAAATATGTTAGTTGAAAATGGAATTTAGAAACCAATATTTTTATTTAGCTATGACTCTATTCATTTAAAATTGGAGTTTCCATAAGTTTAATGTTTGGGTATATAGAGCTGCCATTCAGCTCATACAATGTTTCTTTGGCTGGGGGAGGCACTCATTAAAAGAAGGAAGAACCGGATTATGTTAGTAGAACATTACTGCTTTCTTAATGTTCTGAAAAATCAATATAGGGCTATTAGAAACTGAATTATGAGAACAGATATATTAAAGGTGGAAAAAATCTTTTTTTACACTTCATTACATAAGCAACTAATGTTTATTATGAAAGTCTTAGGCATAGCTTTAAATCATTCTACAAAGTGGATTCTTGAAATATTTTATCCCTTTGGCTACCACTGTAAATTTTTTGATGGTCTATTTATCCTAAGTATTTGCTTATGCCGATATTTTGATTTGATATGGAAGTCATTATAGCAAATATTTTCTCTTTTCTTTTTTTTTTTTTTTTTTTTGAGACGGAGTTTCGCTCTGTCGCCCGGGCTGGAGTGCAGTGACCGGATCTCAGCTCACTGCAAGCTCCGCCTCCCGGGTTTACGCTATTCTCCTGCCTCAGCCTCCCCAGTAGCTGGGACTACAGGCGCCCGCCACCTCGCCTGGCTAGTTTTTTGTATTTTTTTAGTAGAGACGGGGTTTCACCATGTTAGCCAGGATGGTCTCGATCTCCTGACCTCGTGATCCGCCCGTCTCGGCCTCCCAAAGTGCTGGGATTACAGGCTTGAGCCACCGCGCCCGGCCATATTTTCTTTATTCTTAAGTAATAAAGAGAGTAAAGGTCTGAACAGCTTCCTATTAATGCTGAAGGTAAAGTATTTTATTTATTAAAACATGATAAAGGGTCCAAACTGGGTCAGCAGAAAACTATAATCCTTATCTCAACAACTAAGAGCCAACCAAGATGCCTACTCCCACTTCTTGCAAGATCCTAAGGTCCAGTATGAATTTCCACTGACATGATTTTGAAGGTGAAATACATTGACTTGGAATAGGGGACAGATAGATAAATAGATGTAGATTTCATTAACTTTAAGTATATCATTTTAGTGGCACAACAGTTGTTTCCTTTAGTGAAATAACTTGAGCAATTTCCTATTTTTTAGGAAAGAAAGTTGAGCTATTTAACCAAAAGAATAACAAACATTAAAAAAATTGCTCTCCTAAAGCTCTCAATCACCTATCTCAGAATTTTTTTTTAACTGTTTAGTGGTTAACACCATACTGCATGGAGCTCAAATTCTGAAATATCAACTGTGAAACAGACGAGTTGCATAAATTCCCTGCCCCTTCATTTCCTTGTAAATTGTAATACAGGGAAAAACCTGGTAACCACTTCCTTGGGTGTTTGAAAGGATTAAGTGTATTATATATATATGTTAAGGACTTTGAATATTGCCTTTTACATCAAAGGGTTATTTGTCATAACTATGTTCACTCAGCATCTTGTAAATAGGTAAAATGTTTCAGCTATACATTGAACAGAATGCTGAAGAAAGAAGCACATATCTGCTAAGGTATTTTCATTGGATTAACCTTAAAATAACTTAAACAATCTCTTAATCTTTCCTACACTTGGTGATTTTTCTCCATTAAGTAGGTATGCGGGTATACATCCATAATTAGAAAATTGAAGTCATATTTTTGATGTTAAAGGAATTACTGTGATATTTCTGAGCCACTGATTATTTCAAGAAAACAAAGTATTTCCAAGTAAGAATCTCAGAAAAATTAAATAACAACTTCTCAGTTACCAATGAATTAGTCATATATGTTATAAACGAGATTATCTTTCGTTTCTTACTTCCTTTTTAAAACAAATTAATTTTCCTTCAAATTTCTCTGTGTGTCTGTGCGTGTGTGTGTGTGTGTGTGTGTGTTTCCCATAGGATAGTACCGATGATCAATAGGGGAAAAACAAAATGTAAATTCAGAAATTTGGCCACTTATGCATCTTTTGTCATAATCAAGATGAGCCATCTTTACTTTTATTCACATTTTGCAGTTAAAATTGCTGAAACTGGAACCAGAAAAAGTCCAGTAATTGTACGAGACACCAAAAAATTCATTCTGTTTCCTTCTAAGAAAAAAAAAAAAAAACAAAACAAGCTAAAACAAAAATTTTGTATTATAGGGATTTGTTTAGCCAAAGTTCATTTCCATGTACAATAATTTTTTCCCCAGGTCAGTCAGCTTAGGTAATACGGAAAAAGTTAAATCTATCATATTTATAAAAATTGTGTGTGGTGTTTAATATGTATTGGTGTTTTACTTCTTTGGTACCGATGAAAATCAAAGGTGATAACACATTATATGTCATCTACCAGTAATTACTGAGGTGGAAATTCCTACCCTGGAGCACAATACAGGCAGACCTTTTTTTGTTGCACTTTACTTAATTGGTTCGTAGACACTGTATTGTTTACAAATTGAGGATTTCTGACAACCCGGTATTGAACAAGTCTATCGACGACATTTTTACCGCAACATGTGTTCATTTTGTATCCCGGTGTCACATTTCGGTAACTTGCAACATATCGAACTTTTTTCCATTATTTTTATATCTGTTATGATAATCTGTGATCACTAATCCTTGATGTTACTATTATAATCCTTTTTGAGATTCACGAACTGCACCCAAATAGGACAGTTAATTGATAAATGTCATGGCTATTCAAAGCGGCCCTTCACCATCTCTACATCTCCTTTGGCCTCTCTATTCCCTGAGACACAGTGATATTACAATTGGGCCAATTAATAACCCTATAAGGGCTTCCAAATGTTCAAGGAAAGACAGGGTTGTGTATCTCTCACCTTAAACCAAAAGCTAGAAATGATTAAACTTAGTGATGAATGCATATCAAAAACCAGGATAGGCCAAAACCTATGCCCCTGTCCTAGAATTAGGGATACACAACAGCATCAAAAGAACAAAATAAAGAACAAGTAACTGGTTCTAAAATATGGAGATCTATAAATTGTCTAACAAAGAATTCAAAATAACCATCTTATACTAGCTCAATGAGTTCCAATAACACAGAGAGAGACAACTAAAAATAATCAGGAAAGCAATATTTGAACAAAATTAGAAGCTCAACAAAGAGAAAGAACCCCCCATAAAGAGCCAAACAGAAACTCTGGAGCTGAAGTATGACTAAAGTGAAAAGTCTCCTAGAGAGTTTCAATAGCAGACTGCATAAAGCAGAATTTAGAATTGGTTAACTCAAAAACAGATCATTTGTAATTATCCAGCCAGAAGAACAACAAACAAACAAACAAATAAATAATAAGGAAGACTATGGGACTTATGGGCACTATCCAGCAGACCAGAACATTATAAAACAGATGAACAAAAAAAGTTTTAACAAGTTTAAAAATATGGAAAGAACATTAAGTATATTTTCTGACCATAGTGGAATGAAACTAGAAATCAATAAAATGAAGAAGATTTAAAAAATTCACAAGTACATAAAAATTAAGCAACAAAGCCTTGAACAACAAGTGGGTAAAAGAGTGAACAAAAAGGAAAACAAAAATATCTTGAAGTAAATAAAAATGGGAAGAGAATATGCCAAAATTGTAATAGTCAGCAAAAGTAAATCTAAGATGAAAGTTTATATTGTAAATATCTGCATTAAGAAAAAACAAAGATCTCAAAAAGCAATCTAAAGTTACACTTCAAGAAATTAGAAAAAGGAAACAAAGCTAAAGTTAGATAAATGAAGTAGCAAAGATTAGAGCAGAAATAAATGAAACAAAGACCTGAAAATAGTCTTCTAGTCTTACTAATAGAAAAGACCAATAAAAGTACGAGTTGGTGTTTTGAGAAGGTAAACTAAATTGACAAATTTTTAGCTAGACTAAAAATGAGAGAGGACAAATAAATAAAACTATAAATAGAGACATTACAACTGATATCACAAAAAATATACAGAATCATAACAGACTACTATGAACAATTATACACCAAAAATTGAATAACCTAGAAAAAAATGGATGAATTCCAAGAAACATACAAACTATAAAGAATAAATTATAAGGAAGCAGAGAATCTGAATAGGTCAATAACAAGTAAAATGTTTGAATCACTAATCATAAATCTCTCAACAAAGAGAAGCCCCAGAACCAGATGCCTTCACTGGTAAATTCTACCAAAGTTTAAAAAAGAGTAATACCAATCCTTCTCAAAACTCTGCAAAAAATTGAAGAGGATAAAATAATTCCCAACTCATTTTATGAGGTCAGCATTAGTCGGATACCAAAGCAAAAAAGAACACATAAGAAAAAAAAAAATTCAGGCCAATATTTCTAATAAACATAAATGCAAAAAATCTCCAGAAAATATTAGCAAACTGAACTCAACAACACAGTAAAATAATCATACATTATAATCAAGTGGATTTTTCCCTAAAATGCAAGGACAGTTTTACACATGAAAATCAATAAATGTGATTCTCCACATTAATAGAACAAAAGATAAAAATTATGTGATCATCTTAATGGATGCAAAAAAATCATTTTGAAAAATTCAATATTCTTTCATAACAAAATCTCTCAAATTAGCCAGGTGTGATGGCTCATGCCTGTAATCCCAGCACTTTGGGAGGCCGAGGCGGGCGGATCACAAGGTCAGGAGATCAAAATTGGCCTGACCAATATAGTGAAACCGTGTCTCTATAAAGAAAAATTAGCTGGGTGTGGTGGTGCACGCCTGTAATCCCAGCTGCTCAGGAGACTGAGGGAGGAGAATCACTTGAACCCGGGAGGTGGAGGCTGCAGTGAGCCAAGATCAAGCCACTGCACTCCAGCCTGGGTGACAGAGTGAGACTCTGTGTAAAACAAACAAACAAACAAAAACTTTCAAATTATGTATAGAAGAAATGTTCCACAACATAAAAGCCAGGTATGACAAGCCCACAGGCAACATATTCCCAGTCGTAAAAAGCTGAAAGCTTTTGCTCTAACATGAGGAAGAAAACAAGAATGCCCACTCTTACTACTACTGTTCAACATAGTTACTTAAAGCCCTGGTCAGAGCAAGTAGACAAGAAAAGGAAATAAAATGCATCTAAATCAGAAAAGATGTTATTTATCTCTGTTTGCAGATGCTGTGACCTTGATTACAGACACCCCTAAATACTCCACCAAAAACTGTTAGAACTAGTAAATGAATTTAATGGAGTTGCAAGTTACAAAATCAATATACAAAAGCAGTTGCATTTCAATACACTAACAACAAAATATGGAAAGAATAGTGTCAAAAATAATAATATACTTAGGAATAAACACATGGAGGTGAAAGATCTGTACCATAAATATTATAAAACAGTGATAAAAGAAATTGAAGAAGACATTAATAAATGAAAATCTATCTCCATAGATTAGAAGAATTAATGTTAAAATATCTGTACCACTTAAAATTATCTACAGACTCAAGGAAATCTCTACCAAAATTCCAACAGCATTTGTCAAAGAAGTGGGAAAAACAATTCTAAAATTCATGTATCATAGTTGATTTGAACTGTTTTAATAAACCATAAGATGGATGGCTTATAAACTATAGAAGTCTATTTCTCACAGTTCTGGAGGCTGGGAAGTCCATGATCAATGCACTGAGAGATTCAGTGGCTCTGAGGGTGGGCTCTCTGGCTTAGATGGTGTCTTTTCACTGAGTTCTCACATGGAGGATGGGGCATGGCAGCTTTCTAGGGGCTCTTTTATGACAACATTAATCCAACTCATGAGGGCTCCAACACTCACGACCTAATCACATTACAAAGGCCCTATTTCCCAAAACCAAGACACTGGTGATTAGGGCTCAATATTTAGGGAGAAACAAATATTCAACTTATAGCAATATGAAACCACAAAAGACCTCAAATAGCCAAAACAGTCTTGAACAGGAATAAAACTGGAGGCATCACGTTTCCTGATTTGAAACTATACTACAAAGTTATAGTAACTAAAACAATATTGTACTGACATTAAAATAGAGACAGAGATTAATGGAACAGAATAAAGAGCCCAGGAATAAACTCAAATATATAAAGTTAACTAATTTTTGACAAGGGGGCCATGAACACAAAATAGAGAATGAATGACCTCTTCAATAGATTGTGTTGGAAAAAGTGGATATCCAAATGCAAAAGAAGGAAATAAGACACTTCTCTTATACCATATATGAAAATCAACTCAAAGTGGATTAAAGGCTTAAATGTAAGACCATAAAATCACAAAACCCCTAAAAGAAACCAGGGACAAAGTTATTTTCATTGGCCTTGATAACAAATTTTTGGATATATCAAAAGACATACAAATGACCACAAGGTATATGGAAAATTCAACATCACTAATCGCCAGGGAAATGAAAATCAAAACGACAATGGGAAACCAGCTCACACCTGTTAGGATGGCTACAATTTAAAATACGAAAGAAAATAATTGTTGGTGAGGATTTGGAGAAATGAGAACCCTGGCAAATAGTTGAAATGAATGAAAATCAGTACAGCCATTATGGAAAACAGTATAGAGTTTCCTCAAAATACTAAAAATTGAACTACCATATGACCCAAGAGTTGCACTCTGGGACTTATTCTAAGAAATTTAAAATTGTATCCTGAAGAAATATTTGCACTCCTATGTTCATTACAGCATTATTCACAATAGCCAAGATATTGAAACAACCTAAATATTCATCAATAGATCAATAGACAAAGAAAACATGCAATATGTATATACACACCCATACCCCCTACACATACATATATATACATATCTATATATAAAAATATCTATATACATATCTCTATACATATCCGTATATATACAT
>NW_012120710.1:5225390-5226610 GCF_000951035.1 Colobus angolensis palliatus | reverse complement strand
TGGAATAAAAATGATCAGCATTTCAAAGGCAAACAGACTTCACACATTTCTTGGCCTGGGTGGAGCAAGAAATTAGGCAGGTAGAATAAACAGGTGTGGCTTTGCATTATGTTTTATATTAACTGAACCTACAGGAAATAAATACCTTAAGGAATAATGCCTTTCTTTACAGTAATTCCCAGAATAGCGTTCTGGAAAATATTACTTCTGGAGAAGCTATTTCATTTTCACTTTATGAGCTCAATAGAAGTATACAATTATTATTTCTAAGAGTTCTTCTCTGGTGCTTTTGCCAATTTCACCTCTTCCACACATTCACCTGCCATTAAAACAGATAATTTTGTGCTTATGGGAACATCGAAAGAAGAGGAGATCTAGGGTAATCCCTAGAACATTGTATGTACTGTTTATTCATCTGTGCTTTTAAAGGGAACACCCAACAGTATATTTTCTTTCAGGTTAATACTGTCCTGTTACATGAATAAGATGGCAAAATGATCATGAGAAACCAAGGTAAATCACAAAGAGTGAGACGGATAATAGGAAAAGATCTTCATGTTCCAGGATGTCAGACTTTCTGTAGAAATTCCCATTTTTGTGAGTTCCCTTACTTATTTTACACTTTACAACACTCTACTGCTTAAAAACACAGGATTTATTTTTTTTAATTTTACTTCAATTTCCAGGATATATATGTAGAATGTGTAGGTTTTATACATAGGTATACATGTGCCATGGTGGTTTACTGCACCTATCAACTCGTCATCTAGGTTTTAAGCCCCACATGCATTATGTATTTGATCTGATGTTCTTCCTCCCCTTGCCCCCCCCGACCCTCTGACAGGCCCCAGTGTGTGTCGTTCCCCTCCCCAAACACAAAATTTTTGAACAAAATTAACGAAAATCATATATTTCCGCACTTTGAGAGCCAAATTTATTTCTGTGAAGACTATTAATATTGATAAACAGAAGAGCCAGCTTTGCATTTACCATATTTTCAAAGAGGCAGTAAAGATCGTTCTTAGAATTTCCCCACCCAAAGGCAATTTAATCTAACATCAGATGTGGCTGTGGCCCTCATAGATCTTTTAAGCCTTTAAGAATGTATTGTGGCAGGGCACGTTGTCTCACGTCTGTAATACCAGCACTTTGGGAGGCTGAGACAGGTGGATCATGAGGTCAAGAGTTCGAGACCATCCTGGCCAACATAGGGAAACCCC
>NW_012120710.1:5224780-5225340 GCF_000951035.1 Colobus angolensis palliatus | reverse complement strand
GAAATAAGTACCTTAAGGAATAATGCCTTTCTTTACAGTAATTCCCAGAATAGCATTCTGGAAAATATTACTTCTGGAGAAGCTATTTCATTTTCACTTTATGAGCTCAATGGAAGTATACAATTATTATTTCTAAGAGTTCATCTCTGGTGCTTTTGCCAATGTCACCTCTTCCACACATTCACCTGCCATTAAAACAGATAATTTTGTGCTTATGGGAACATCGAAAGAAGAGGAGATCTGGGGTAATCCCTAGAACATTGTATGTACTGTTTATTCATCTGTGCTTTTAAAGGGAACACCCAACAGTATATTTTCTTTCAGGTTAATACTGTCTTGTTACATGAATAAGATGGCAAAATGATCATGAGAAACCAAGGTAAATCACAAAGAGTGAGACGGATAACAGGAAAAGATCTTCATGTTCCAGGATGTCAGACTTTCTGTAGAAATTCCCATTTTTGTGTGTTCCTTTACTTATTTTACACTTTACAACACTCTACTGCTTAAAAACACAGGATTTATTTTTTTTAATTTTACTTCAATTTCCAGGATATATA
>NW_012120710.1:5221463-5223091 GCF_000951035.1 Colobus angolensis palliatus | reverse complement strand
ATCTCCTCTCTTCCTTTGAACCAATTTTCATCATCCCTCTAGTCTCCTCATTAGTGGGTTGATTAAATCTTTGACACTTTCTCACTACATATCAGAATCATGATTTTAACATTTTTTACAAAACAGTATATTTGATAATAACAAGAATCTATAACTGGAGTTACTTATCCTTTCTGGGGATATAACATCTCTCTCCTCTTTCTATTCTTAGGACTTTCTCTCTACTCTCTGAGACTAAATTCCACCCCTGTTCCCAGAAATAGCACTTGATTCCATGTTCAAGGCAGCTACATTTTATTTACAATAAAATCTAAAATAGTATACCATTCCCAAGAAAACAGGTATAAATTAGGGGTTGAATGAGAGATCCTACTTTAATACTGAAGAAATCAATATCTCATCACAGTTAAAAGTATCACCCAATATATAGCCTAATGTCCACTTACAAAGAAATTATAGTATACTTGGAGTGTCAGGATACACACAAAACTTTTAGTAAAATTAGATAATAAAAATATAGCATGTGAAGCAGCATTTACACAGCTAATGCAATATCCTAAATGGATGCAGAAGAATAATTTAAGACAGGTATAGCATATGAGAAGGTACTGTTACTATTGTCTTTGATACACTTTCCTTCTGGTAGACATACCTTGATATCCCTCTAAGGAGCTACTTTGTCTTCCACTCTCAGTCTACGTGCTTTCGGAAACGTTGACTTTACTCCAGGCATGTGATTTGGGTCTAGCCAATCAGAAAATCACATTCCCCTGATTACAGTGATTGACTCAGGGACAGATTGGGAGCTTATTGGAAAAAAGAAGCATTTTACCAGTAAATTCACCAGAGTAAATTCAAGACAATATGGGGCCTGAGGTCACGTCCTGCAGCTACGTGGAACCTGAGAATGGAGCCTGCACTAGAGGTAGAACCAAGAAAACAGTGTTTGGTGACTGACAATTCTTGGGTCCTAGTTAAATAGCTAATAAGCTAATTAGCTATTTAACTGACTATTAGGGTTTTATAATTTGTCTCTGCTTCCTATGAGACAAATTGTAAAACAGAAATAGTCTATTAAATAGCTAATTAATTACCTTTTCTCATGAGACTAGTAGTAGGTTAGAGTTCTGACCCTTGAAACAGAAAACTAACAACTGATGGAGTAAAAAAGGCTGGAAACAGTGATTAAAAGAGCTTCACAGGGGAAAGAAGTATCCTCAAGCAGAGATAAGATGCCAATTTGTTAGTTCTGACATCATTTCTAAATTCCCCATACATTTTCAGAAGAAAAAATAACAAGGCTCTTTCTACCATGGTTCTCAGGAAGGCTTGGATTTCTAAAGCTCTATTCAAAAAATAATGCAATTTACAATAATATCAGATGTCCTGAGCTTAGCATTTCACTTAAAACTTATCAATAAAAGCATTTGTTTATTTAAAAGAATTATGAAAAGTAAATAAACATCGTGGAAAACCTCACTGTGTTCAAATATAATGTTGGCAAGTCTACAGAATTTGCATGGGCCAAGTTAGGTGTGGTCATGCTACAAAATGTAACAGTGCAAAATTTCCATGCTCCAAATGTTAATTCCCATACTTGTCTTCTTTCTTCCCTCCTTTCCTCAAAA
>NW_012120710.1:5205534-5221248 GCF_000951035.1 Colobus angolensis palliatus | reverse complement strand
TCTCATTTCTCTGTAAAAGTATTACAAGTTAGGTATGTTGTCCTTCTAGCACACAGAGAAACAATAATTAATGAGATAATAGTTATCCTTCTTAGCTGTATCAAACTCACACTTTCTATTTCATTCTATTTCCCTTTTAAAAAAATTCTGATCATAAGTCTCTAAACCTATTTCATAATCTACATCCATGGTGGTATTTGACTTACTCAGAAAAGTCAGAGAAGACTTCTCTATGGAAGTTATGATTGAGTTGAGGTAAAAAAAAGTGAGTAGGAGTTAATTAAGTGAAAGAAGGAACAGCTAAACAGGATACAGCAAGTGTAAAACTTGGGCACAGGAGGAAGTAGATGTGTACCTGAGACTGAAGAAAGGTCAGTTTGTGGCAGTAGTGCAGACAGTAAAGAGGAGCCTAGAGCCTGATGAGAATGAGAGACAGGATGGCCAAAGCCAGACAGGGTCTGGCAAGACATGTTAAGAATAGTTGTCTGAAAACAAGGAGATAATATTGAAGATTATGTGTGTTAATTGTGCCAAAAAATAGGCGTAAAAATAATAGCAGGCAGAAAAGTTAGAGGGCTATCGAAATAAACCAGGAAAGGATTAATTCAATCATCAATCATCAGCCCCAATAAAATAATTACTCTAGAGAAAATCTTTGATTGGCTTATAGCTATATCTTCAGTGCCGTCATCATTGCTTGGTATTAGTAGAAACTCAAAAAAAAAAAAGTTTGAGGAATGAATGAATGGTATATAGAGAAAGGAGATGGTGGACGAGCTTGGCACAGAGAACCAGGTGGGTGGCAGGATGGTGTAAAGTGCACAATAACTTCTCTGACATGTCCGCTTGTCTTTGGAAAAAGATCAAATTCCCATCCCTCTTCTTGATAGGTGAAGCTGTGGACATACAAAGTAGACCTTAGGAGAAGCAATGAAGAATAGCAGGCAGTGATGACCTATGTGGGCTCTGCTGTCAGATGGCCTGGTTTTGAACTCCAGCTCCATCAATTTCCTGTGTGATTTCAGCCAAGTCACTCAACCTCTCTTAAACTCTATAATCTTATGCAGAAAAATGGGCAAAAATAGTTGTTGAGAGGATTAGATAGAGGTAATTCATAAAACCCACTTGGAACAAAGTAGTTCTCATGAAATATTAGTTGTTGTTCATTATACGTGATAAGGTGTAGCGGGCGAGTGTGAGATTATGAAAGAAAAAGAAAAAAAAGAGATTTAGAAATCCCAAGATATTGAACTTATTCTGCCACAAATGTTTAGATAAGGAAGATCTCTCTTGTCTGTTAAAATACTTATTTAGAGGAAGGGGTAAGTAGAATAATAATCAGAATCTTTCTAGTGTTGACCTAGCTACACCTTTATATTACATGAACAGAGGTAAGATTAATCAGATGAAATGCCAAATGAAAAGAGGAAGACAGTTGAGTAAAACAAAAAGTGTGATTTAGCAGAGGATTTAGTACGTCAAGTTATACCACATCCTGTTAATCTTTTATGCCATTATCCAATGTTGTGTGTCCCAGCAGCATAACAATGGGTCAGAACAAGTTTACTCAACATCAGCAATGATTGCCAGAGGGAAGCAACTTACTTTACTCATCATGACCATCAAATGATGAAGAAAGGCACAAGTGAGAAATCGCTTGACAATCCTGGCATTTGGTGAGACACAACAGATGAATTATAGCATTTTGTAGATATCGAATGATATTTTTACATTCACTCACAATACTTGAAGTGAAGAGATCAAAAACTCTGTTGGAACAAATTGTAATGCATTTTCTCTTTTGTTTCTATTTTTTCCCCACCTCTCTAATGTACTTACATACTTTTAATAGGCTGGTAAATCTCCTAAATATTAGCTCACATCCAATCATACTATTTAGAGAGCTTCTATGGTTCATAAACATGCCTGAAGGGATTTGGAGCCAATTCACAATTTCAGTATTTACCAAAACGTTAAATACTACGATTTGTATCATAGGTATCAACAGAACTAAAGTAGCCAGATTAGTAAAACTTCTTTGAGAAATGGCTGATCTCAGTCCTGGAAATGTGTAATTGGGCATTAATATTGTTTTTATTGGAGATCTCTTATTTGGCACTCTAACACCTCATACTGCTAAATCAACAGGCAGCTCATTTTTACCTCTGTCATTAAGTGTCAGTGCTTTTCCATGAGCCTCAATGTTAGATGCATTGACCAGTAACAAATGAATCTTTAAGTCAGACACTGAAGCAGATCAGTGTCATGGTTAAACATGAAGCCAACATTTCACTGTAAAATTCAAGGTTTACATCATATCTGATATGGGACTCTTGGAAAAGATTCTGCTCAGAAAGAGAAAAGAAGGGTGGAGCAAAGATCTTGGAAAGGCTCCCTCTATGTTCATCCACAGAGAAAAAGGCCTAACCCAACTTCCTTTTATGGATGGCAACTGTCGTCAATGCAAGGCAGTGTTGACCTAGACATTGAAGAAAGGAATGGTGATGAAAGGGCAGGACGGATGCAAGGACGGAACACACTACTGCAGCGGGTGATCTCCAGGTTGTGCGGTCCTGGGTTCTGATGAGTCAGACATAACTGGGGTAACTTGCTTTCAACCACCTGGAAACTAAGGCATTAGGAAGCGGTGAGATTATAAATTCATGTGTAATTTCTAGGAAATAACTGACTTTTTAACTTAATAACATCTCGCATACCGAAAGTCCACCTAGCTTCTTGTAGTCTTTAAAATGAGCTAGGTTTAAGATTTTGTGTATTTTTGGCTCATATGATGTTTTAGGCATAGAGGAGGAGAGAAGAGCCAAACATATCCCCATCTCAGACATCACTGTTCCTAGATAGAATCAGTGGTGGCAATCCTTCCCATGACTGTCAAACTGTGAACTAAGGGGTTTTACAAACTAAGAAGACTAAAGGGTCCATATTGGTCCCTCCTGCATCAGCTTGCCTTGACAATAGCTCTTAGAGTTTGGGACAACTGTACCCCACCTTTCTTCCTGCACAGAGCACTCAGATGAATGCTTATTTTTTGAAACAGAGTGAGGCCTAGAAGGTTTTGTGGGAACTGTCCAAGGTGGCAAAGGAGGAAGATAGCTTGGAATTAATCTGTAAGACAGCACCTACTGTCACCAATTTTAAAAACAAACCAAAAAGAGGAACTTTTATCTAAAAAGTTCTAACCTCTTCTTAGCATTCCAGGAATACTTCTCTGAAGGTTGGTCTGTAGCTGTGGAACTGGTGATTGGACAGGTCTCAATGTTCATGATAAAATCCTCGATGTATCAAAAACCAAGGTGTCAGTGTAGGACTACATCCTTCTGGGAGGAGGATAAATCATCCTGAAGAAATGGAGCAGAAGTGTTTGAAAGACAAGGAGATTGATGAAAATCTGTTGAGGAGATCTTACTAGGTCATTCACTGCTGTGTAAAGCCTTTTATTTGGTCTTGGTTATCTCTTTCTTCTGTTCCCTCCAGCAATAACTTGAACCTTTCCTAGTCTGATCTCTTCAGGTATTGCCTTTTCCCATCCCTCTCCTTCTCTATCTCCATTTTTCTCTCTCTTTCTTTCTCTCTGGTAGAAACTTTCTCAATTCATGTTTTCCTGTCTTCAGAATCTTCATTTGCACCTGGCTTTCTCTATTTTCATTTTATTCATTCAAATACTCAATTTCCGTTTACTGAGAACCTTCATTGTGCTAAATGATCAAGACACATGATGAACAGGGTAGTATAAGAGCTTCTCCTCCTCTGAGTCTCCTCATATTTCAGTGAGAGAGGTAAAAATAAGAGAAGCAAAGAGATAACGTATATTTCTCCCCTGCCACTTTGGTGGAGACTGTGGTAGACGCTAAGAAAGAGGCAGAGTAGGCCGGGCTCGGCGGCTCAAGCCTGTAACCCCAGGACTTTGGGAGGCTGAGGCGGGCAGATCATGAAGTCAGGATATCGAGACCATCCTGGCTAACGTGGTGAAATCCCATCTCTACTAAAAATCAAAAAAATTAACCTGGTATGGTGGCAGGCACCAGTAGTCCCAGTTCCTCAGGGGGCTGAGGCAGGGGAATGGTGTGAACCTGGGAGGCAGAGCTTGCAGTGAGCCAAGATTGTACCACTGCACTCCAGTCTGGGTGACAGAGCGAGACTCTGTCTCAAGAAAAAACAAAAGAAAGAAAGAGGCAGAGTAACTTCATGACTTTTTCAAAACAGAACTTGGTTGGAAATGCTTACCTTGGAACAATGGTCCCTGAGAAGGTGACATTGTAAGCTGACACTGGAAGGATAAAAATGACACAAGCCTGAAGAGATTAGAGAGTTGGGTTCCAGGCAGAATGCACAGGAGGGTAAAAGTCAGAAGCAGGAAAGAGTGTGCTGTGTTTTCATAACTAAGAATAGCTGCTGATGGCTGGATCTTAGAAAAGGGAACATGGCATGAGTGAGGTCAGAGAGGTTGGCAGGGACCAGGTCATACAGAAATTTCTGGGCCAACATGAAGCATTTATGACTTACTTGTTTTCAATAGAAAGCCATTTTAATCATTCCCCAAACTCACACCTGTTAGCAGTCACTCCCTCTTCTTCCCTTGCCAAGGTCCTGGAAACAACTAATGTTTCAGTCCTATTGCTTGCCTATTGTGAGTATTTTATATAAAAGAAATCATTCAATACATAGTTTTTTTTACTTACTATAATGTCTAGCTTCTTTTACTTAGCATAATGTTTTCCCTATGCATAAGAAAATTAGTATAGGTTCATCCATGTTGTAGCATAAATCAGTACTTTTTATGCTAGATAATATTCCATTACATGAGTATAACACAGTTTGTTTACCCATTCATCAGTTGATGAACATTTGGGTTGTTTCTACTTTTGGGTTATTACAAATAATGCTACTATGAGCACTCGTTAACAAGTTTTTGTGTGGACATTTATTTGCAGTTCTCTTGATTACATGTCAAAGAGTGAGATTATGGGATCATATAGAAACTCTATGTTTAACATTTTAAAAGACTGTTAACTGTTTTCGAAAACTATTGCCTTATTTATATTTTCACCAGCAATGTATGAGGGTTCCAATTTCTCCACATCCTTGAAACACTTCATTTTATCTGGCCTTTTGATTATAGCCATCCTTGTATGTATATATTTCATTCTGGTTTTGATTTGGATTTGCCTAAGCACAATCAATAATATATTAGTTAATACTGATGTAATGAATTCATCATCCAGGAAGGGAATTTAAAACTAGTATGAGCCCAAGTTTGATTGACTGGTTGATTCATTGATAGGCCCCAAAGAGCAGAAGATAGCAAATGCGAATGTTAGATTGCCCATTGAATATAAAAAGAAAATGTTTAATCACATCTGTAAAATATGTTGTTAACACTGAAATCAAAGTTGATGGATGCTTAGAGTCAGCTATTGTAATTTGGGGGCAGACTTATGTAACAGGATAATATTTTGAAATGCTAACTAATGTGTTTTCCTCCTGGGCATCCACAGCACCAGAGTCAGCATATTCTATTCAACTCTCACTCCCGCAGTGCCACATGGCACCTCACCTAAAACTTCTTAATCATCCCTATTCATTTAAATGAGCACTATGTGTCACCTTTGCTGAGAAGTTATATGCTTTCTTCTTGTTGCCACCATTAATGCTTAGCAGCATTCAGCCCGGTTGAAGCTACGGCAGAAGAACATAAATTGTGAAGATTTCATGGACATTTATTAGTTCCCCAAACTAATATTTTTATAATTTCCTATGCCTGTCTTTACTGCAGTCTCTGAACATAAATTGTGAAGATTTCATGGACACTTATCACTTCCCCAATCAATACCCTTGTGATTTCCTATGCCTGTCTTTACTTTAATCTCTTAATCCCATCATCTTCTTCATAAGCTGAGGAGGATGATCAGGACCCTGTGATGATTGTGTTAACTTCACAAATTGTTTGTAAAGCATGTGTGTTTGAACAATATGAAATCTGGGCACCTTGAAAAAAGAACAGGATAACAGCAATCCTCAGGGAACAAGGGAGATAGGACTTGGAGCCTGACTGCGCTGGTAAGCCAGGTGGAACAGAGCCATATTTCTCTTCTTTCAATTGCAAATAGGAGAAATATTACTGAATTCTTTTTCTGAGCAAGGAACATCCTTGAGAAAGAGAATGTGCCCTGAGGATAGGTCTATGAATGGCCCCCTGAGAGTGGCCGCGTTTTATGGTGGATGCCCAAGCGATAATATAAGCCCTGGTCTCCTGTAGCACTCCCAGGCTTATTAGGATGAGGAAATTCCCACCCAATAAATATCGGTCAGACAGGTTGTCTACTCTCAAACCCTGTCTCCTGATAAGATGTTATCATTGACAATGCGTGCCCAAAACTTCATTAGTAATTTTAATTTCGCCCCATCCTGTGGTCCTGTGATCTTGCCCTGCCTCCACTTGCTTTGTGATGTTTTATTACCTTGTAAAGTATGTGATCTCTGTGACCCACACCCTGTTCGTGCACTCGATCTCCTTTTGAAAATCACTAGTAAAGGCTTGCTGGTTTTATGGATCGGGGAACATCACGGATCCTGCCAACATGTGATGTCTTCCCCAGACATCCAGTTTTCAATTTCTCTCTCTTGTATTCTTTCCCTTTATTTCTCAAACCAGCTGAGATATCTAGGAAATAGAAAAGAACTCACATAACCATCGGGAGCGGGTTCCCCGGATATGCCACAAAGCTTCAACATGTACAAAATGCAATGTCTGTGAAGTGCAATAAGGCTAAGCACAATAAAACAAGGTTTGCCTGTACAATTTCCTCAATATAAAAAGTATAATCTTAAGGGGACAATAGTAGTTATAAAAGGAAATGCTGAACATGTACTTGGTGGTACTAAACAGAAACTAACTGGAGTTCTTCCTGACCATTTTAAACTACAAGAGTGGTAACACCTCATTCCTACAAGCACATATATGTTAACCTATTACACTTGCAATGCCTGTAATAATGCTATAATGCTGTGATTGGCTTGGCTTTGATGTTTGCTTTTTTTTTTTAAAGATTTGTTTAGGGGCTATGGCTGCCTACAGACATATGCTTCAAAACGGAGATTCTAGATGCTCCATTCAATATGATATGATGTTAAAGGAAGGAAGCCATTTTAAAAGCTAAAGATAGAAAGAAAACATTCAAACTGACCAATGCTACAGCGGTTAGCTGACGCACTATCTGATTTCAAGACTTACTATAAAGCTAGATTAATAAGGAAATTTGGCATAAGAAGAGACAAATAGACCCATGAAATCAAGTAAAGTCTAGATATAGACACACATGTATGCCATCATTGAATTTTGGTAATGGTTCTGAGTAAATTTAATGAGAAAAGTTTTCAAAAATCTTGTTATAATAATTGGATAGTTATACTATAAAATGAAACAATGTATTGCAATTAATATTTTGGACCATTCATAAAACATTACTTCAATATGGCCTATATATACGAATATAAAAGCTAAACAAGGTCAGGCGTGGTGGCTCACGCCTGTAATCCCAGCACTCTGGGAGGCCGAGGTGGGCGGATCACAAGGTCAGGAGATCCAGACCATCCTGGCCAACGTGGTGAAACCCTGTCTCTATAAAAATACAAAAAATTAGCTGGGCGCGGTGATGGGCGCCCATAGTCCCAGCTACTCGGGAGGCTGAGGCAGGAGAATGGCGTGAACCCGGAGGTGGAGCTTGCAGTGAGCCGAGATCGCGCCATTGCACTCCAGCCTGGGCAACAGAGCAAGACTCTGTCTCAAAAAAAAAAAAAAAACTAAACAAAAACTTTAAAAAAACTTATAAGAGAATATTTTTCAACCTTGGAGGTAGACAATAATTTATCAGAGAGGACAAACATAAAATATGATTAATCATTTAAAAAACTGATAAGTTTGACTTCATCAGAATTCAAACTTTCTCCTCCTCAAAGACATTCTTAAGAAAATAAAAAGTCAAACTATAGACTAAAAAATCACAAGGGCTGTGGGCGGTACCTCACACCTGTAATCCCAGCACTCTGGGAGGGATCATGAGGTCAGGAGATTGACACCATCCTGGCTAACACGGTGAAACCCCACCTCTACTAAAAATACAGAAAATTAGCTGGGCATGCTGGCGGATGCCTGTAGTCCCAGTTACTCAGGGGGCTGAGGCAGGAGAATGACGTGAATCCAGGAGGTGAAGCTTGCAGTGAGCCGAGATAGCCCCACTGCATTCCAGCCTGGGCAACAGAGTGATACTCCATCATCTCAAAAAGAGAAAAAAGAAAAAAAAGAAAAAGAAAGAGAAAAAGAATCACAATACATTTATCTATCAATGAAAGGACTTGTATCTAGAATATACACGAACTCCGACAAACAAATATAACATGGCAAAAACTCATTTTACAACAAGATAGACAAAAGATTTTTAAATAGATTTCACAAAGGAAGATTTACAAATGATAACTAAACACAAGGAAAAGTTATCAACATTATTAGTAATCATGAAATAATCATTAAAAATCCAATGGGATAGCATGAATAACTGCCAGTAGCTAAGAATTTAAAAAGAGTTATGACGAAGATATGGAGAGACCAGAGCACTCTTACTTTGTTAGTGGGTGCATGAAAAGGTAAAACTACCAAAGGTAATAATTTGGTAATTTTCTGTAAAGATTCATATACACATATTGTATGGTCCAGCAGTTCTACTCCTAATACTTATCCACAAGAAGTGAACATAAATAATTTGATTGTTCCTGTGTAAAAAATGATCTCAAAACTTAGTGGATTAAAACAATAGCTATTTATTGCCTCAGGATTATCTGGGTTAATAGGGGACTGGACTCATCTCTCTGGATCTTTTGCTCCATGTGGCTGGAGTTGCAGGCATCTGAAATGTGACTGGGTTGGAAAGTACAAGACGATAGCTTACATGGTTGCAGGTTGGTGCTGGCTGTCAGCTGGGAGCCCAGTGAGGCCTATCAGCTGGAGTGCCTTGGTTCTCTTCCATGTGGCCTCTACACATAGCTCAGGCTTCTCAAAGCATAGAGGTTGAGTTCCAAGAAGAATCATTCCAAAAGACCAAGAAGGAAGCTGTAGATCTCTTTTCACAAGTTACACAGCATCAGTTCTGCCAAATTCTATCGATCAAAACCAGCCACAGGACCAGTTCAGATTCAAGGATATGAAACATAGACACCACATCTCAATAGAAAGAGTGACAATAATTTTATGGCAATCTTTTCCCTATGACATGCAAAACGATTTCTAAAATAATGTTTACAGACACTTCATGATAGCCAAACTACTGACAGTGACTTGATTGTCCATCCACAGATGAATGAATAAAGAAACCTGGGTATACTTCTACAATTGAATACTTCATTTGAATTATTCAAAGAATATTTAATTGAATACAAAGAAATATACTACTAATATTCACAATAACATGTGTGAATCTGACAGACATTAAGTTGAACAAAAAAAAGCCAGACATAAAAGAGTGCGCATTGGATGATTCCATTTTTAAAAATTCAAGAGTAGGCAAAACTAAATATCAAAACAGCAATTTCCTCTGGAGAAGAGAATGAATGGAAAAGAGCATGGATTTTCTGAAAAAAAATGAAAATGTTCTCTTGATTAGCTAGTTACAGTTTCAAAACTCATTGAAGTGTACATTTAAGATATGTACATCTCACTATGTAAATTTTATACCAATGTAAAACATAAAAAAAGAAAAAATATTTTTTACAGTTTTCACAGCTATCCTCTTTGTTCCTCTGAATAGTTTTGTGGGGAAGAAAGCTGATATTAGTATTTTCATTTAAATAAATAGCAAATTGTTTACGATCCTACAGAAAGTTTGTGGCAGCAGAATGACTTAAATTCGGATAAAAAAGTATCCATGGATGACTGAAGGAACCATTTTTTTCTAAGTATTGCTTGAATTAAAGTAATGATTTTCATTTCAAACCATCATAGAAAGCTGAGCAAATATACTTCAATATGAAACTTTCACAACTTTTGTTTATTACAGAGAACTATCTTTTATATAGCAACATTGTGACAGATACTAGCTTGTGGTCTATTTCTAATATGTAAGTCATTACTATATTTCTCTGTTCTATGACATAATCCCTGGTCATAGCATTCATCAGTCTGGCCTCAAATTTAAATCAGAGAAAATTCCCAAAACTCTTTCCAAGGGACATTCTGTTCCAAATGAAATGACTCCCAGTCTGATTTACTAACTCTGAATGTTTTGGAAACTGAAATGATTCAGAATAAAAGATTTTGTTAAAGCAATTTGGTCAATTTACTCTCCAGAGGAAGTCATGCTTTAAAATCCAAAGTGGCTAGTAAGAAACTCGTGGTCGAACATTAGCCAGAATTTCTAGGATTTTGTGACTTTTGGTTTGGCATTGCAACAGCTTTTTTGTCAGTGTGATCAATTCCTTAATTCCCAATTCTTACAAAAAGAACAGTTTAAATGTGCATGAAAGCAGTTATTCACTGGGAATTCATAATCAGACTTAATGAAAATTTGATGGCAAAATATCAACTATAAGACACGTTCTATTCTCAATTTTTATTAATCTTTGTTTTGTTGATGTGGTGATGGGGCTTGTGGTGGTGCTGGTGTGCCTGTGTGTTTGTCCTTTAAGTTCACGAATATTGTTTTGCAGCCTTATCAAATGTTAGGTCTTTGTTAGTTTTTCTTTCTTTTTTCTTTTTTTTTTTTTTTTTTACTTATGAATCCTGGTTTATTCATGTGACAGGTGGTAAGATGATGCCACACATAACTTTGACTTCACATTTCTGTTGATCAAAGCCTCTCACACCCTTTCTAAACAAAGCTGACAGTAAAATTCAACATATTGCATAACTAACCAGTGTTACATATTGCTCAGAAAACTCTACACTTTCAACAGGAAATTCCAGGAATGAAAGGATTTCTGTTTCATTATCACAAAGGTGCACTTTTCTAGTAACTACAATAGGTATGGTAAATTATTCCTAGATTGTTAACTTATCTGAAAGTCACTTAAGAACAAACTTTAAACTTTTGAGGTAGGTCTAACATCATGAATTCTCTTTCATCTGAAATAATACTTTTAAATGTGCATCAGAAACTCTTCAAAGGTTTTTCAAGCAGTGACGAGGAAGGAAAACAGATGGTTTTGCCTGTCTAGGAAGTACATAAATCACACATATACAAATACATTACAATTATTACTATTAAAACAGCAATGATGAGGTTCTACTACATAGTAAATAATAATTGAATATATTGTGAAGTTATGCAAAAGATAATACTCTGCTAAAACAAATACAAGTTGTGACGTTAATAGTGATCAGAAACAATATTTCAAATGAGCATTCTTAAACACAATATTAGAAATCCAGTTTCCATAAAGGACTTCTGTAGTATCATAGAAATGCCTTCTCCAAGTTATTTAAAATATCTGACGTTAAAAAGTGTTTTGCTCACTTAGCCCAGAACAAATTTCTGAAGAAAACAATGAAGACTTCCTGTGTCTGATAAACTCAAGGCTTTCAGAAACATTTAAAACTTACATTCTCATCTTTTTTTTTCCCCATGTATCAACTCTTTTTGTCAACAAAAACTTTTCTGAGGTCTGCACAGTTGTACAACAGATAACTAGCCGCCCCATCCACACAGAAGGTGGGAAAGAAAAACCCAGCTATGATTATTTGGAATTTAGCTCGATATAGACCCAGTCAGGGTTCACTGATTTGCTCCTCCAACAGATGTTACCTGAAATGGGCAGCAAGGGAAATTAGATAGTTGGCCAAAGGAAAGAAAATATTCCTGACATTTCAAAGCAAAAGTGAAGCGACTTTGAAGCACTGTTATTTCCTGAATGCTGCTGCTTCTTCATTGGACCGCCAGGCCCCTTCAGAAGGAGACAGGCAAACTGCATTTACATTGCAACATAAACCAGAGAGTTACTACCTTTTTTCTGTTCTTTTGCATACAAGTAACTCTATCCTCCACTTAAACTCTTATTGCCTTCCTTATACTGATACCCTTGATATGCTTAACCTGATACCGAAGTGCTCACATTCTTACTTACTGCAATTGTATAGCATTTCTTAAAGGTAATATAAAGAACAGTGGATATTTTAAAATTATAGAACCTTAGAATAACATTTGAAAAGGCCTATGTCAAATACTAAATCACATAATTAAATTTTTCTCTGGTTTGTTGGAAAAGATGAATTGGGAATGACATACACACAGTGTTAACATTCATCACAGTAAAACATAATCAGAATTTCCCCTTGTCATTTATATCCTACAATCTCAACGTCATAGAAACTATGTTATTTGGTCAATACTTCAGTTGTGTAATTGTATTTCTTTTAATATAAAATGTCTGTCTGGGTTCTGAACATTCTTCTGAAAGTTTGGATTCCAAAGAAGGAAAATATTAATATCATTCTAACTTTCTCTAAGAATAACCAGGAAATAATTTCCCACGTAGGAGACAACCAATTCAATATTGTAAAGTTTAGAAAAACAGAGGAGTTAACAACAGTAAACAGCCCCATCCTTTCCTCTTTAAGACCTACTTGTAAGGTAAAGAACACTGTAAAATTAAAAAAGAAAAAAAAAAGGTATTATGAACATTCATCAGCAAGTATTCACAGAATGCTCACTGCTACACTAAGAAATTATGGGAGGTTAAGTGAGAAATGCAGGACATCATCACTGACTTTAAGGAGTTTATAGTTGACTTGAGGAAGAAAGGCAAAATTAAGGAAGAATTAAACTCTGCCTTATGAGATAGTTATTACAAGTACACTAGAGGTTCAAAGAGCAAAAGTGGAAGGAATACCCTACAAATGACCTTGTCAGAATAAGCCTTTTCAAAGAAGAAAGGACTTTGAATCTACCTGGAAGACAGTGAGGGATTTAGAAAGCAGGGCATGGTTTCAGGTGGGATAACGTGGAAGCCTCTACGACCCTTGATATTACTGCAGTCTCAAAGACAGGAGTGGAAGGATTGAGGATCTCAACAGCTTAAAATATGGTTGTTGTGAAACACAATAAAATGGTAAGCCAATTGTGGAGAGCTACTGGGGGTTATTTGCCAGCAACCGTGAAGAAAGTGGTTTGTAATCTGGAAACCATTAGAAATTACTGGGGCAGATTCTCTGGTGCTTGACTGCCAGTGCTGGATTTTCTACTACTTAACTCATGCTCTACTTACTTCGCCAAGCTGCAAAATGGGAAGAAAATTTCTCTAAGAATCAATGTGAGGCTCAGGCAGTAATGAACATGAAAGTGTTTCGGAAGGCAAAAATCATTTATACTGTGTTAGTTTATATTATATTATACCGTGGTAGAACCACTAAAATAGGAGACAGACAGTTAAGCCTTCAGGCTATCAGGATGCTGATATCATTGGATGAATTCTTTTATTTTAGTTGGGAATGAAAACAACAGAGTTTTTCTCTGCTACCTCGATATAGTGCAGGTAAGACAAATGGCTTTTGTTTAAACTGATGATAAAGAAGCAACTACTGTTAAAGTGCTGTGTCTTCAGTAGTTCTTGGTGCTGTCATACTCAACCTCAGAGGACCTTTGGACCATCCACGTTTGTACAAACCAATATCCAAGATGCCTATATAGGAGCCAGACATGGGCAGTGGGCTAGAGTGATTTCCATGGGAAGCCAGTTTACATGACATATGGCTTCCTGATTAGGTTGGGCAACCCAACAACCCACTTCTAGTAGGGACTTTCTATCACCTGCTTGTCAGCTAAAGAAGTATTGTTTTTCTTCTTGTGTTCCATAAGCAAGCTACAGTGAATTGATTCAGAGTGCAAACCAGGTGAGATATATACATTTTTAAGACCATCAGGAGGAACTGGCAATCTTGTCTCATGATCCATCTCAGATTTCACCATTTGGTGCCAAAAACAGATTCATATGTTCACTTATGTTTAAAATAGCTTATTTAGAACTAACCTAAACACACACACACACAAACACACACACACACACACACACACACACACACAGTTTAAAAGTCAATAGCCTATGTAATAAAACTGTTTTTTTTTAAGCAAAGTCTTATCCTATGGTTTATTCCCTGTGGTTAAGTTGAATTTAATTGCCCAAGATTTTTTGAAGACTTATCACTTCACCAAGGCTTCACTTTTGTCTCTAGATACACTCTAATCTCTAAAATATCAATAGACTAAATCTGCAGGCTGTTTTCTACAGATCACCACTCCCCAGAAAAATGAAGAATTCCATTTGCCGAGTCAGGTATGATGCTGATGATGTCAGGAAGCTGTGAGGACTTCTCATATAGTTTCCCACAGAGTAAGGCCCATACCATCCAACCTTACTCAGCCAGTGCATTTCTGAAGATTCCTTCCAGAATGAAAGTTGTAAAGGTCTATGACACTTCTTTCTTGCTCACCAATGGAGGTGATGGATGGAGGAGTTAATAAAATTCTCGGAATCATAGGAGACAAGGGAAAGAGTTGTGTTTCATTACTGGTTTCTCATTGCCATCACGTTTACTGATTACCTTTGCTCTGCTGTGAGGGCAAGGGTCTTGAGAACCAGCCAGAAGAGGAACAAGTTCGATTTCCATGAAAGCAAGCCGAGTCATTCCAATACCATAGCCATTCCTGCATGGAACAAGACAGTGGAAGACCCTTAAACCTTCAGTGCTTTAACTCCTCCTCAGATAACAGAAGGAGAGAGGGAGAGGAAGCTGGAAGTTACTTCACCCTTCAATTTCAGGCAGCAGTGCAGGGCTCACTGGGGACTAGATTAGGCCTGTGGGAACAGCCTTGATCACCAGTAATCATGAAACTCGACAGTTCTAGAAGCCTGTGGGGAGCATTACTCCCCCCATGAAGTTGTTTGAGGGAAAACAGACTGGGTGTTGTTGTGCTGCCAAATTGATACAAACCCCTACAAGAAGCTTTCACATGAGCCCCTCAAACTCAGCCTCTCACAGCATCTCCAAATGGTGTCAAATACACACCTGGGGGTGGGTCCAGAGCTGGGGCAGGCCTGGGATCCCTAGCAAGCTTTAGCCTGTGTTCACCATACCACACCTCAGCCCTAAGTAGACCAAAACCTCTTCCAATTCAATAGCATAGCAACTGCCAACAGCAAGGTATCTTCCATGGCAATTTGCTGGGTGATTTTGGAAGATTTTTGTTTAATCACCTGGACACACATATACTTGCTATACTACAAGTACAGAATTCTCAGTAAGCAGACTTACTCACCAAAGAAGGTGATCTGTAGGGGAGTCAACAAAATTCAGTGGTGGTCCTTTCAGGCCACTGACTTCAAGTGGCAAGAGACAAGGGTCTCTCGTTATCATGTTATCTTGGCTTCCAAACCTGGCTGAAGTCCACAGAATCATAAAGTCATTCAAGAGAGCTAGAATAACCTGCTTGCAAGGAAGACAGGAAGGACTTTCAATTTAGAGCAATTCAAACATGCATAACATTTCCTGGATTAATAACAATAATAATTAGAAAGGATTGACTTTCAGAAATTTATCTCAAATCAAGGCTCCTGCTACTTTGGTTCCACCTTTTCTCTCTAGAAGGAGAGGAGCAGCATCTCCCAGAGGGCTGCCTGCCTCAGAAACGCCAGCATCCCTAGCCCCCTCAGGCC
>NW_012120710.1:5202897-5205134 GCF_000951035.1 Colobus angolensis palliatus | reverse complement strand
CAGGAACCCGGGACTGCTCGCATCGCTGTGTGACCACTATGAGCCTCCTGCCCAGCCGCGCGGCCCGTGTCCCGGGTCCTTTGGGCTCCTTGTGCACGCTGCTCGCGCTGCTGCTGCTGCTGACGCCGCCAGGACCCCTCAGCACAGGTGAGAGCGCCTGGCACGCGGGACGCACTGGGGCACAGCGGGTGCTTCCCAGCCTCTGTGGGGCAGCTGGCTTCCAGGGAACTCACCAAGCAACCTGCCGTATAAAAGTGTCTCTCTTTCTTCCCCAGGTGGTCCTGTCGCTGCTGCGTTGAGAGAGCTGCGTTGCAGTTGTTTACAGACCACGCAGAGAGTTCAACCCCAAATGATCAGTAATCTGCAGGTGTTCGCCATAGGCCCGCAGTGCTCCGAGGTGGAAGTGGTGTAAGTTCTGTGCTGCTCTGTCCACTGTGACCTTGGCAAGAGGAAAGTCCCGCAGCCTGCATCTTCAACCTTGCTATCTCACGAGTGTGTCTTCCTTTTCTTTGCTTCAGAGCCTCCCTGAAGAACGGGACGGAAGTTTGTCTGGATCCACAAGCCCCTTTTCTAAAGAAAGTCATCCAGAGACTTTTGGACGGGTACTTGTCACTTTGATCTTTGTGGTTTTTAAATCTCATCTAGGGAGACCATAGACTTCACAAGGTCTTTCTTCTCTGTACTATTTAAGTAACACTTTTCACGCTTAGAATTAAAAGGTTGTTAAATTGGGAACATTTTTCTGGATTGTCCTGGGAAAAACTTTATTACCAATCTTACATGTAATTACTTGAGCAGTTACACACAGCTTGTCGCTACTTATACTTTGTGTTTCCCCATTGCTTGTATTGATTTTTGTATACTCCTTTTTTAGCAAGCATTATAAACACTGAGTGTTGACACCAGGGTGGAGTAGAAAGAAGTGTGAAAAATGGTTAAACTAATATAATCTTTCTCTCAACAGTGAAAACAAGGACAACTGAGGAAGAGAAACGAGTAGGCATGGAAACGTTTCCCAGTCTTCAACAGAGCAGTTTTCTGGAGGTCTCTGGACCCAGGGAAGACAAGAAGGAAGGATTTTGTTGTTGTTTGTTTGTTTATTCTTTTTTCCAGTAGTTAGCTTTCTTCCTGGATTCCTCACTTTGAAGAGTGTGAGGAAAACCTATGTTTGCCCCTTAAGCTTTCAGCTCAGCTAATGAAGTGTTTAGCATAGTACCTCTGCTATTTGTTGTTATTTTATCTGCTATGCTGTTGAAGTTTTTGGCAATTGACTATACTGTGAGCCAAGAATCACTGGTTGTTAATCTTTCAAAGTGTCTTGAATTGAAGGTGACTATTATATCTCCAAGAAATATTCTTTAAGGTATTATCTGAGAAGGCTGTGAATTTAATATGGAAATGATGTTTCATAAGAATTCTGTCGATGGAGATACACTATTATCTTCACCTTTTTAAGAAATAGGAAATATTTAAGAAATTTGAAAATATTTCTTGGGGAATATGTCAGAGAATTTCCTTACTCTTGATCCTGGGATACGATTTAATTATTTTGCTTTAGAAAGCTGAGTGTATCGCACCTTATCTATGTAGAATATATTTCCTTTTTCAGAATTTCTAAAAGTTTATGTTCTATGAGGGCTAATATCTTCCTATGATTTTAGACATTCTTTATCTTCTTAGTATAGCAAACTGCCATCATTTACTTTTAAACTTTGATTTTACATGCTATTTATTAACGATTTTATTAGGAGTACAATAATTCTGGTAACTAAATATATATTTTAGATAGATGAAGAAGCTAGAAAACAAGCACATTGCTGACTGCTACTTTACATTGAAATGTATTCTATCAGTTTTTAAAGTAAAGGCAAACTTAACAATGACTTGTATGCTGAAAGTTTTGAAAACGTATCCAAACAATTTGAATATAAATTTATCATTTAATTTTTAAAATATATAGCGACATCCTCGAGGTCCTAGCATATCTCCTTGGACAGGGGACCAGAGAGGGCTTGGAATGTTGAAAAAAAAAAAACAAGGAGAAGTCGTCCAAGGGATGTCCATTTTTTATCCCTCTGCATGGGCTACATTTTCCAAAATCATAATTTGCAGAAGCCCAGCATTTAGGTGGAATGCAAAATTATATATAAGGTGGCCACACTGGGGCATGGTTCCTCCACACTCACAGCTTTGGCCCCTTTCACAAAGTAGAACTTGGGTTAGAGGATTGCAGAAGA
>NW_012120710.1:5200573-5202472 GCF_000951035.1 Colobus angolensis palliatus | reverse complement strand
ATAATATATACTTATTATATATTTAGCATTGCTAAGATTTTTAGATGCCTGTTGTGTGTCTTTTAAAGCTTTTGATCATTTTGTTATGACGAATTACACATGTATTACATTCACTATATTAAAATTGTACTTTTTCATTATGTGTCTCATTGGTTCATAGTCTTTATTTTGTCCTTTGAATAAGCATTAAGACATTTGTAAACTTCACTTATATTGTTTCTCCTTCCTATACTGTTACAATACATTTTACTTATCTTTAGTTCTATATAATTTAAAACACTAACTCTGCTCCTCTCTGCCTGGCAGAGAAAGCTGTCGTTCCCCAACACCATTGCTTTGGTTCAACTTTTCTCCAAGCTCAGGTCCCTTCCAGTTATTCCTTCACAGCCCCAGTGGCCTCCAGGGTCTTTGGAAAACACAAAAATTTCCTTCTCTAAATTCTTCCCTATCTAAATTGCTTCCAAGAAATAAAATAAAGGTTTCTAAGTATGACAGATGATGTTCTTTCTGTCTCATCCCACTCCTGATCAGCACTTCAACTTCCCTTGTCCCTCAAATTCACTCTAGTCAGGTGTTCAGTTCCCTAACTGGGCATGTGCTTTCCTAGGCCCATGACTTTGCATTTGCTAGGGCCACTACCTACATATAAGAGGAGGCTTACTCATCCTTACGAACTCAGTTCAAGGAATACCTCCTTTGTGTTTTCCTTGGCAGAGCTCATGGCTTCCAACTTGATGTTCCCATAACATCTCATTATCTGAATTACAACAAAAATACTGCGTTGCTCTTTCTTATAGGTTTCTTCATCCACTCTAGCTCTCCCAGAGCATTAACTATATTATATCTACCTCTGCATCCCCAATGTAGCATAATGCAGGACTTAATGAATTAACAAGTTATCCCGATCTTCAGGCTGTCAGACACTGTTCTAAATTCAATGACCTGGCTCATAATAGGTGTTTGTTTTGTTGTTGTTTGTTTGTTTGTTTGTTTGTTTTTCGAGACTTAGTCTTGCTCTGCTGCCCAGGCTGGAGTTCAATGGCGTGACCTCAGCTCACTGCAACTTCCACCTCCCAGGTTCAAGTGACTCTCCCATCTCAGCCTCCTGAGTACATGGGAGCACAAGCACCTACCAGCATGCCCAGCTAATTTTTGTGTTTTTGTAGACAGGATTTCACCATGTTGGCCAGGGTGATCTTGAAATCCTGACCTCAGGTCATCGGCTCACCTCAGCCTCCAAAATGCTGGAATCACAGACAAGAGTCACCATGCTTGGTTTTAATTAAATTATAACTTGTTTGCCCTCTTTTCTCCTTGTCTAGCAGTAGTCCAACAAGGGGTTTGGCATGCACAATCCTCTCAATCTATAATACCTCCCCTCACTTTTACCAGGGTAACTACCATCCTTCCTTCTGGAATAGCTTGCCTTTTACTTCCTTGAGGAAACCTCTCCAAACCTTACTCCTACCTTTGAAGAAACCCCTTTTATACCCTCTCCTAGCACTCTGTACTTTTCCTTCATAAAGTTTTCTCACCAAAATTACTGTAGAGTTTATTGAGTCTATGTGTTTATTGTCATCTGTTTAGGATCTCTCTATTCTAGCTTCATGTAAGCTTCATGAGAGCAGGGACAATGCTTATCAACTTCATCTCAGTTCCTAGGACAGTGCCTAGCACATACAAGGTATTCAAAATGCAAGTGATCTACGCTAAACAAGTCCCCTCATCACTCTAAAATTAAAAACAATTTCTTTTACATACACATTCTTAGGTATTTTTACTTAACATTTCCCTATCTAAATGACAAATGAGGTTGTCTCATCCCAACCCTGATCAGTACTTCAACTTCCGTTGTCCCTCAAATTTACTATATAAATACCTAACAATAGGTATTTATAT
>NW_012120710.1:5198058-5199395 GCF_000951035.1 Colobus angolensis palliatus | reverse complement strand
CCGGCTAATTTTTGTGTTTTTAGTAGTTTCATCATGTTGGTCAGGCTGGCCTTGAACTCCTGACCTCAGGTGATCCACCGATCTTGGCCTCCCAACAGGCTGGAATTACAGACATGATCCACCGCACCCAACCCAAAAGTTAATACTCTTACCTGCCACTTCAAAGGTTACCTATGGCTCCTCTGGAGATATGTTCCACTGTCCAATGCGAGATGTGGCAGAAGGTCTGGCGGGCTTGCTTGGCTATTTCAGCCATCATTGGTTCAGGTGCCAATGGCTCCCTTTGGAGTGCTGGGCATTTCCTCTTCCAATATCCAGTTTTGTTACAATGTACACACTGATTTATGCCCAAGGCATGGTGTCTTGGATGTCCAGTTTTATGTTTTCCACCTTTTCGCTTCCCTTGTTTAGGCTAAGAATCAGGAGGGCAATCCCATGTGGGAGGTGAGCTTAAGGCTGCAGCCAAGAGCTGTATCTTTTGGGAGGCCCTTTTTGCTCTTTCTGCTTCCTATGTTCTGCCCCTGTTATTAAAAACTAAAAATGCCATATTGAAAAGCCTGGGGAGAGACTTCTTCAGCACCACAATCAAGGACGGATATGATAGGCCGCCAGTGGATATAACTCCTTTAGAAGGAAGGAAATTCACTTTTGATACCCATGCATTGCTTCAGGACTTGGAAACTCATGGATTTGACAAAACACAAGCAGAAACAACAGTATCAGCACTAACTACTTTATCATATGTCAGCCTGGACACTACCGATGAAAAGATGGTCACTCAAGCTCCACAGAAAATAACAGTGCAAGAGCGAATGGCTCATTTGGGCTCTATCAGGAAAGAAATGGTCATCCTAGAGAAAAGTGAATTCACAAATCTGAGAGCAGAGAATGAGGAAATGAAAACTGAATTAGACCAAGTTAAGCAACAACTAATATATGAAACCAGTTGAATCAGAGCAGATAATAAACTGGATATCAACCTAGAAAGGAGCAGAGTAACAGATATGTTTACAGATTAAGAAAAGCAACTTAAGGAAGCAACCACAGAATTTACAAAAACGAATACCCAAACCAAAAGTATTATTTCAGAGACCAGTAATAAAACTGATGCAGAAATTGCTTCCTTAAAAACACTGATGGAGTCTAACAAACTTGAGACAATTCTTTATCTTGCAGTCTCGGTATTTAACTGCCTCGCAGTAGCGTTGGAATTTTAGAGATTCTGGAAGCAGTGTTAATGCTCTTACTGCTGTGGCTATTGGCTTCTTAGAACACCAAACCAGGAGCGATTGATTTGGAACATTGTCTGTTGCAGTAAAAATTTACTATACAAGATT
>NW_012120710.1:5193241-5194753 GCF_000951035.1 Colobus angolensis palliatus | reverse complement strand
TTTTCTCTCTTCCTACATTTCTGTATATATTTTAAATATTTTATATTAGAATAGAGTATAAAAAGAGAATAAAATAAATAAATAATATATAAAATGTTCCACTTCTCTCTTCATTATGATTATAGCTTCTTTTAAGCTGCTGAGCATATTTGTAATAATTATTTTAAAATTCTTGTCCACTTGTTTATCATTTTGTCATGGCTGATTCTATACTGACTTGATTTTGTTTTACTTATTATGGCTTATGCTGATTTCTGCAGGAAATTGTGAATTTTAAGTTGCTGAGTGTCAATATTTGTTTTCCTTCTTTAGAGTCTTGGGCTTTGTTCTGTCAAGTGGTTAAGTCACCAGGGCATCAGCTTTATCTGTTTGGGACTTGTTATTGAGCTTTGTTAGGGTGGTCTAGAAATGTTCTTCACTCTAGGGTTTGTGTAGCTGTAGTAGTAAGTCATGTCCTTCCCGTGCCTTTAGTGATACCCTGAGTGCTCATGAGTTCTCTTCTCTCTGACAGGCAAGACCTGAAATATCTCCCCACTCCATGTTATGTCTGAGATTTGCTCAGTCGACAATTTTCTGGTTACTTTGCTTGACTTCAGGAGTTTCATCCTATGTATGCGTGACATAATATTGATCAAAGAGACCCAGTGGGACCTCAATGCAGATTTTTGGAGCTCATGTTTCCTGCACAGATGTCTCCTTCCTGCAACTCTTCCTAAACTTCTAGTCACCCCAGTTATCCTCTATTGAAATCTGTGCTCCCTCAACTCAGCAAGACTAACATGGTCTACTTTGGATCTCTCCTCCTGTACAGTGGTCCAGAATTGCACCAGCAAAACATCCAGGGTGTTCATCGATCTCATCTTGTTTATTTCCTTTACTCAGGGATTCTAATGTTCCCCTGCTTGTTGTCTAATGTGTAAAAGGAGTTGTTTCGTATATTCTTTGGATTTTCTAGTTCTTTAAGACAGGAAGTTAAAACTTCTGTTTTACTTCAATATGACTCGAAATTGAAGTCTTAGTGGGACAATTCTGAGGAACACTTCACAAGGTTTCTGTAAGACTCCAGGCAAGGTTGAGCTCTGATTGCCCACAGTCATATCTCATTCATTACATACCCTTTATTAGACATTTTCCCTTGCCTATTCCACATTCCCCCACTTCCTCAATCCTTTCTATAATCATCTCTAAGACAAACTGCACTTAAGTCTTTGTGTCAGACTCCGTTTTGGGGGAGCCTGAACATAGACAATTAGGCCCCCCAGAAATTATACCTCACAGCAAAGGCTTATGACTACTATTTTATTATTTATTTATTTACATTTTTATTACATTTTAAGTTCTGGGGTACATGTGCAGAACGTGCAGGATTGTTACATAGGTATACATGTGCCATGGTGGTTTGCTGTACCCATCAACCCATCAACTACATTAGGTACTTCTCCTAATGCTATCCCTCCCCCAGCCAACCCCCGACAGGCCCCAGTGTGTGATGTCCCCCCACCCCCATGTCTA
>NW_012120710.1:5191586-5193191 GCF_000951035.1 Colobus angolensis palliatus | reverse complement strand
AAAAATGGATTCATGCAGCAAAAAGGACAAGGCAGATAAATACAGACAGCATAGAAGTTAACATCCTCTGAGGGCAAACCTATTCTTAGCCAAGAGGAACTTTACTGAGAGGGCCCTCTAACCCCATAAATCTTAAGAAGGGCTCTAACCTCCAAAGTTGGGCCAGGAACCCAGGTTCGCTCAAGGGTCCTTGCCTTTTATTAAGAGAAACCTTTAATCCTCTCTCTCAGGAGACACTCTAACTCCCCTAAGTTGGGCCTGTAACCCAATCCTATCCTTTACCCTGGAATTCCAATGCATACCCAGAATCAGCTAATTGGTACTGCAGTCTATATCCTTTGGGTGGAGGGTCTCCTCAGTATTGTCCCTTCATGGTCGCCAGAAAGATGTTACCAGAAAGCGGTCCCAATCCAGACCCCAAGAGAGGGGTCTTGGATCTTGGGCAGAGAGAATTCAGTATGAGTCCACAGAGCAAAGTGAAAGCAAGTTTTGTAAGAAAGTGGTGCAAGAACAGCTACTCCAAGGCAGAGTAAGGTGTTCCCAAAAGTAAGAGGAGGCCCGTGTTCACCGTAGGTACAATGCTTGTTTATGTATAGGAGAAAAAATGATCATGGGGAAACGTGTTCTGCTACAAGAGTTTGGGATAAATAATTAATTTTATTAAATACTATATTTTGCAAGAATTGATATTGGTAACTTTCAAGCAAAATTAGGAATGCTTCTGTTCTCAGGATAATGGGATATCAGGAAATTCCTACTTCCAATCTGTTTAGTAAATGTTATCAATCTGTTCTCTTAACTATAAACATCTAGAGGCTAGGATCCCTAACTTTCTGGAAACGTAGCCCAGTAGGTCCCAGCCTTATTTTTCCTAGCCCTCATTTAAGACAGAGTCACTTTGGTTCGGACGCCGCTGACAGTGTTTCTGTGGGAGGTAGAGAAGGAGAGGAGGAGACGTGTCTAACACGAATTCTGTCATCGTGGGTCCTTCTTTGTGAGTCCTCCTGAGACACCTTCTCAGGTGTTCCAGAAGTAACTGAAGAGACATTGAGGGATGGTGGAGGTGTTAGACCCGCAATAGCACAGTGGGGGCAATCCAGAAAAACAGATCACACTGTTTGTCTTTCCTGGCTACCCTTACAAATAATAAAGAAAATGTCCTGTCCTGTCTTCACCAGTGATGCTCCACTGCATATCTCCTCCACTCACCAATGAGTTCAATGGTTGCAACGGACAACAGCTTTGCAATTTTAGTTGCCTGTTAAAATTCCTCTCTTCCCGAGGGTTTTCTCCAACTTGCGATGGGAAAGCAGGCTTGGCAGACGGAGCTCACAGGCAGGATGGCCTGTGATTTCAAACCCTTAGATGATGGACAGAAGTTAATGGATGAATATTCAATTTTCCCAGGCTCTTGGTTAGATAAGTCTAGAAGTTTCTTTCTCTTTTCTCTCTTCCTACATTTCTGTATATATTTTAAATATTTTATATTAGAATAGAGTATAAAAAGAGAATAAAATAAATAAATAATATATAAAATGTTCCACTTCTCTCTTCATTATGATTATAGCTTCTTTTAAGCTGCTGAGCATATTTGTAATAATTATT
>NW_012120710.1:5184615-5186961 GCF_000951035.1 Colobus angolensis palliatus | reverse complement strand
GAAATGAGGCAGAAAAAAGTGACAGCTCCTAATAGGACAGAGCATAACCACACTGGCCATTGCTGCTGATAACTGAGTTCTTGACCTCACAAAGGGGCAGTTGTGAGTGTGAATTCTTCTGCAGAAACTGTGTAACCAACTCAAACCAAGGAATTGTAGTTCTGTGTTTATAGGAGAGTCATAAATCACCCTACTAGCAGGACATCAGCCTCTGATTTGTATTCCTTGGTTATACTTAATATTAAAACTTGGAATCTAAATTGATAAGGCCCTCAAGTTGGGGGAAGAGAGTTTACCGAACTACATCCTGGACCTCATGTTGACCTGTGAAGAGGTTAGTACTCCTATCATCATTTTTGTTCTCCACATTAGAAGTGGTAAATCTTTTCTGTTAGAGGTGTAATTTAGTTATAATTGTTCCTGCTGCTTTCAATAATCCCCAAAAAGGAAGCCGGATTGTATGGGAGATGAACAAGCCAATCAAAAATTAAGGCCAGACACTGATCGTTTGATAGCCAGACAGGAATTTGGTTCACAATATGAGATCACACAAATAAAAAACCAGTCTTCTTATTTTATAAATGGAATTGTGAAGTCTCAGAGACCTGCAAGGAGTTACCAAATGTCACAGAACTATTTTATTACAATATTGGGCTAGATTTCAGTTTTCTGATGTTTAACACAGGAGGATTTTCATTAAAAGTAGATTATTTCCATGACTGCTAAAGATTGTTAACTTGAATGCTGGTTGTAGAATTGACTTTCTAAAATTTGCAGAACCAATGTCAGGGTTCTAAGTAATAGCTAATAGCCATTTATACCATGAGCTCCTTTAGGACAATCTAAAGAAAGCAATGCACATTGTAGTCAAACAATTCAAGGATAAAATGGGTTAGGATACTTGATATGGTTTGGCTCTGTATTTGCTCCCAAATCTCATGTTGAGTTGTGATCCTCAGTGTTGGAAGAGGGTCCTCATGGGACGTGTTTGGATTATGGAGGAGAGTTCGCCCTTGTTGTCCTCATGATAGTGAGTGAGTTCTCATGAGATCTGGTTGTTTAAAAGGGTGGTCCCTTCACCCTTCACTCTCTCACTTCCTCCTGCTTTCACCATGTAAGATGTGCTTGCTTCCCCTTTGCCTTTTGCCATGATTGCAACTTTCCTGAGACCTCCCCAACCATGCCTCCTGTACAGCCTGTGTAACTGTGAGTCAATTAAACCTCTTTTCTTCATAAATTATCTAGTCCCAGGTAGTTCGTTATAGCAGTGCTAGAACAGACTAATACACCACTTTATTTGACTTACTACTTTATCAGTGATCTATTGTCTCTCCAAAATACAGTGCATTAAAACAATCACCATTTTGTTTTGACTCATGACTCTGAAGGTCATCAGTTTGGGCGAGGTGATGAAAAAACTTTGGTTTCCGCTGGGTGATTCTTCTGATGGTGTCTCCTGGGCTCACTCATGGGGCTGTAGTTAGTTTCTTGGTGACTTGCTTGGGGCTGCCTCACTCACGTGTCTGGTTGTTGTTATTACCCATTTCCTCGTTCTAGTGTCTCTAGCTGATGAGCTTGGCAGCAGCATTCTAAGAGGGCAGGGGAGAAGCTCCTAGCCTTCTTGCCATGTTCACCTTCAACATCTACAACATCACTTTTAAAATATCCTAGTGCCAAAGCAAGTCATAAAGTCAGCACAGAATCAAGGGGGTTGGAAAATAGATTCTCCCTCTTAAAGTGAGGAGCTGCTAAGAATGCATGGGTATTTTTAATCTTTCACCTTTCTCATATTTTATTGTCTTGTTTCTAAGTTAGAAATACCCCTTGCAAAATTTCCAGATAACTTACAAAAAGTCATAGAGCAATGTTAGCACAAAGGAGAGTACAATAAAAAAAAATTGTTATTATGATTGGGTCTCAGTACAGATAAATATTTTAAAGAATAAAACATCTTAATGTACTTTTTATTATCATGGTAGTACATGTACACAATGTTAGCACAAAATTCTGTTACATTTACTTTGTAGAGAAGGAAAATGGATTCAATGGAAACAGGGCTGTTTCTGAGTAATACTTCTAGCTTATGTTCTACTTCTTGATTTGTGCAAAGGCCAAGATCTGATCAGTCAATTGAATGTTGTCAGGTTATTACAACATCTCCTTTCCAGATTGAAATAGACTGTTTTCCCTTCTTAACATGTCTGGATCTTCTTTGTGCCACTTTATGCATTTCTCTATCCCAAATTCATATCAGCCTTTTAAATAAAAATAATAATGAGTTTCTTGTCTTTCACAAGTTCCATGTTACCTCTCCTGTAAAGTCTTCCCTGACTCCCCTGGGGAAGT
>NW_012120710.1:5174520-5176205 GCF_000951035.1 Colobus angolensis palliatus | reverse complement strand
CCTTCAATATAAGCAATGAACAACCTGCCTTGCATTGAACTGAGCTCACCCTTCAAATCTCTCTGACTTCTTCTTCTGCTACCTGCCAGAGAAAACCCTCTGCTTTTAGAGTACAAGTCATTCCATTAGGCTCACTTGAATAATCACTCTTCTTTTATTTAGTCTACTCATTAATAACCTTAATTACATCTGCAAAATCCTTTTTGCTATGTAAGATAACGTAATGATGGCTGTAAAATCTTATCATATTCACACTCCTAGGGAAGTGGGTGGGAAGCTTGATGGGCATTTTCTTGGATTCTGCCTGCCACAAATACAAAAAGAATATGATTGCATATATACAATTTGGAGAGCAGTAATCTAGTTATTACTGCTTGTTATGCAGGCTAAATTTCAGAACTAACTAATACATCAGAAGCCTCCACGTATGAACCTCTTGTTACATGCTGAACTATGCATTTCCTAAATTCATGTGTTGAATCCCTAATCCCTAGTACATCAGAATAAGACTGTATGTGGAAATGAAGTCTTTACAGAGGTAATCCGGTTAAGTGGAGTTCATTAGCGTGGTCCTGAATTCAATATGACTGGTGTCTTCCTAAAAAGAGAAGATTAGAACACAGACAACACACAGACTGTGGGGTAACCATGTGAAGACAGTGAGAAGATAGCCATCTGCAAGCCAGGAAGGGAAGTCTTAGAAGAAACCAAATGTTCCAGGACCTTAATCTTGGATATTCAGCCTTCATAACTGTGAGAAAATACATTTCTGTTGTTTCAGCCACCCGGTACGTGGTATACTATCATGACAGACATAACAAACAAATACATCTCTCAAATCATACACCCATCCCTTTCCAAGAATTAATCAGTATTTTGAATTGTGCTGTTTCTTGCTTTTCTTTATAGTTTTGCCATCTAGTTATGAATCCTAAAACAATTACATATGTTGCCTATTTTTAAACTTCAGATCAATGGAATAATGCTGAAAGTATTGTTCTGTGACTTGATTCTATTATTTAATATTATGTTTTGCAATCCATGATTTTGTTATGGTTAGCTGTTCATTCAATTTTAGTAATTCCATTGTAGAAATATGAAGTAAATAAATGCAAAATTCATTTATCCAATTCTGCGTTGGAGCACTCTTGGGTTCTTTTCAGATTTTGACTATTGCTGACATTCTTTATATGTTTCCTGGTTCATGTTATATAGGAGTTTCTCTAGGAATTACTTGCTGTGTTTAGGGTTTGCGTGTCATAAATCTCACCAGGTAATGCAATGTTGTATCACAAAATAGCTGTACCAATTGACACTACTTCCTGTATAAAATTATCTGTTGCTTCACGTATTGGTCAATACCTAGTTTTGTCAATCTGATGAGTATGTAATGCTATCACGCTATTCTTTTAATTTTTATCTCTTTATTGTTAATTAGATTGAATATTTTTATATACTTAAGAGCATATGTGTTCCCTATTTTGTAAAATTTATATTCTTTTTGTTTACTTTTCTTATTTGTATATTCTCTCTTTCCCATTGGCTCGCAGGTGTTTTTTATATATTCTGGATACTGAAACCTTGTCAATTTTATAAGGAGCAAAACTAGTTTTCCAATTTTGAGCTCATATAGTCTTTCTTTTTATAGTGTCTACAGTGAACATAAGTTTGTATTTTTATTCTAC
>NW_012120710.1:5171951-5173297 GCF_000951035.1 Colobus angolensis palliatus | reverse complement strand
TTTTTTTTAAAAATAGATTCCTATGGTTCAAAGTCAGCTTAATTAAAAGTGGATATCCAAGCTATACATATATTTACACAGACTTTATTCTTATTCTTTTCTTACATCTTGTTCTTTTGAGAACAATCATTTTCATTTCCTCTCAATCATCAGAATCATTTCTCCAGTTTTTCTTCTTTCCACTGCTGATAGTCACATGAGAGGATCTAAGGTAATTTCTGACAGCCTGGAACCTCTTGGGAAAAACAGAGGAGGAACCACAGACCCAGTTTTGGGAAATACCTCTGTTTTCTCCTGATGGAACCCTAGGAATTGTAAGCAGATGGGTTTCTGTCAAAAATCTAAGGCTTTGCTCTATTGTAGTTTGTGTTATCTGACCTTTTGCCTTTTAGGGGTGTCAGAGATTACTTTGCATTTTTGGAAAACTTTTAGCCTTGGTGTGTAACAGCTAGGATACACTTTTAGGGATGGCTAATGGCAGTTGCTTACAGTGGGTGCTTAATACTACAGGCCAATGCTTCTTTCTTCTCACACTGACATAAACAAGCATGCTATTCGACATCTAAAAGGTATGGAACGGGAGATGGACTGATTGCAGAATGGGCTAATTGGCTTTGGGCTGACCACCAGCCTTGGAGAAAGGCCACTGCAGTGAAATCCATGGTAAAAGCATTGCACTGTCTGGTCTCACAGTGTTCCCCTCTTTTTGGGAATCCAGGATTGAGTACAAAAATGGAATCTTAATTTTGGGGAGTCTATTTCACCTTCCAGTTGTGTTTGCTTCTTTGGCCCTAGAAGCTGCATGCTTTAAACTTAAATATTGGCAAACGAAAAACCTTGTAACTACTGGTTCTTCTTCAGTCTGTGTATTTATATATGTTTTGTGTGTGATGTTTATGTAAAAGAGCTTTAATCCTTGTCTTAAATAAAAGAAGAACTTAAATATTTTGTAAGAGAAAATCTTGTCATGCCTTTTAGTTCACATGCCTCGAATAATCTTTTAAAAATAAAGACAATTTAAAGTTTACCAGTAAAATAAAATAAAAATGTCTTCAAGATTTGGACATTTGATCTAAATTATACAGGTCAGACACTAGGATTGCTAAATGCTTTAAAGTCGTAAACTTTCTTTGATGACTTTTGATAATTGTCCAACTTACCTGCTTTGGAGCCATTAGATTGTAGATAAGGTCTGGGGACATATAGAATTTCCCATGACACCTAGCTATGCTGGAAGCAGCATGACTTTGCAGCTCTGTCCTGTATCCTAGGCTCTGCACCTGGTCCACAATTAAAATTGATTACATTATGTTGGGAATGGGCCCTCAAAATCTGGCCATAAACTG
>NW_012120710.1:5169287-5171621 GCF_000951035.1 Colobus angolensis palliatus | reverse complement strand
AAACAATGCTTATCACTGGCTTGCTGTCAATAAATACATGGGTAAATCTCTGTTTGAGAATCTCAGCTCTGAAGGCTGTGAGATCCCTGATTTCCCACTCCACACCTCTATATTTCTGTGTGTGTGTGTGTCTTTATTGGGTTAGGGTCTCCCCAGCCGAACTGGTCTCAGCACATTAAAAAATAGAAATTAAATGTTCTTGGTAGAAAGGCATGAGAATGTGTTTTTTGAAAAAAAGTCATTTAGTCTAATTTAGAGGATTTAAGAAACAGGATAAAACCGAAGGTTTAAGCAAGTTATAGAAGGTTTGTGAAACATTAACCTTGTAAAGAATTCTGTGTGTAAGCAAGTTGGCCAAAATCATGAGTGTTATTCATTTTTTCCATCAATTGAATATTAAAATAAAAGCACCCTGATGCAGGATGAGAGTCTTGGCCCATGTGTCAGAATAACAGGGTTTTTTGAAACATTGATTTGCTGTTTCATACAAAATTATAAAGGATTACAAAAGACTTATGGAAATATTATCTTATAGTAAAACAAATGAAAATTGGGTAATTGATAAGTTGATAAGGGTTTATTAAAAATTAGCTTTAGCATTAATGGTGAACTAATGCAAAGGAGACATTTGATTTTTCTTTTCAAACAAGATTTTTGAATAATGAGAGAAAATGAAATAGTTTTGTTGGCCTTTTCAATAATTATAGAAAAAATCAGGGAGAGAAAAGAGACACAGACTTTGGAAAGTAAGTCTCCTCTTTGGGAAGGAGTAAAGACTTTTTGCCTTTTTCAAATATTGGAGTTATCATTATGGCTAAATAAATTACTTCTGTCGTCCTGGAGTCCTATTTTATAATATCAAATATTTTAAACCATTGATATTTGACAAACTTTGCAAAATCAGATACTACATTAAATGTTTTTCTGAGCTGATTAATCCTCCTAGATATCAGGTCCCCTAAAGTCCAAAAGTGGCATATTTGTCTTATTTGGTATATTAAAAATCATACAGGAAGCACTGTCAGATATAAAATGGTGTTTGGTTTCCTTTAGGCAGTATTTGTCTGAGTGTGTTACTGGTATGTGTTCTAAAATTATGCGAAAGTCCAATAACTCTGATATAACTTAGTGTACATTTTCAGTAATAATTATAAATACTATATACAAATTGTGTGCCACAGAGTAAATCAAAATTTCCTTGTCAATTGTGTCTTTAACTGGGGATGTCCTAAGACTTTTTTTATCCACAGACAATTTTTGTCTTGTTTTGATCCTCTTCAAAAAGTGGTTGATAGTCAGCTATAGGACTCTGATGAGTCCTCTTAAGTGAAGGTCTTTGATAATTTTGGACAATGTCCCATTGAAATAGAGAGTGATAAAACCTTCCAGGACTCTCACAGAAAACTAATATATTCCTAAGGACTGTTGGTTCAATATCAGGCAAAACAAGAGTCAATAGCATGGACCAAACTGATAAAAGACTAAAATAATTTTATAATAGTTTTTTTGCTTTAAACATTGATGATCCTTTCTGCTTTATTTTTCAGAGTCAAGAAAATTTTTCTTTTGACCTATTCATAGCTTTTAGCAATTAAGTAAGGTATATACTCCTCTGAGCATATTTTGGAGCACATTTCTTTTTCCCTACTTGATTTCTCCAGAATTTGGAAACGATTTGTGAGTATTCTTAACTTATGGCAATATAGTAATTTGTATAAGTGCAATAAGAATCTGTTTTCTCTTGTAGCTTTATGCAATTGGAGACACTAGTTATTTAAGATGTTGATTGCAATGGTGTGCTTTCAAATATGAATACACTGCTTTAAGGAATCAAAGTTGATGTACAGAAACTATAAAAGCCCCTTGGGAAACTGGCCTCATACCTTGTCTATGCAGTTACTCTATGGGTTCTTGATTTGTGATCAATAAAAAGTGTCTCATTCTGACAGGCCCAGGAGGCTCAAGTTATCCTGTGACCTCAAGAAGAGAGGAATTCACCCAACTCGTACAAATACAATTATTTGAAGGCACAGGTAAATCTGTGGCCGGACTCAAGGCTTGAAAATGTCTAATCTGGGATTCCTTATGGAGCAAAGTTACATCAAAGCCAAATCAAAAAGAACCTACATGGCAAATCATTATTATTCTTGCACTTTGTACAAATAATCAGGCCAAGTATAATAATAAAACTAAAACTTATTTTGCAAACAGATGAGTCCTGCCATGATTTGTGTTTGGTGAAAAGGGGAGTCTAAAGAGAGAAAAAATATATTTCAAAAGAACTAGAATACACCTGTTGTTAGATTTTAGTCTTGTTCATTGTTTGTGAGTTTT
>NW_012120710.1:5164821-5167696 GCF_000951035.1 Colobus angolensis palliatus | reverse complement strand
CCTGTAGAGTAGTCACCCTTTCATTCCTTCATTTTCTTAATAAACTTGCTTCCATTTTACTCTGTCAGGTTGCTCTTGAATTCCTTCCTGCATGAGGCCAAGAACCCATGCAGTCTCCCAGGCTGAGCCTCAGTTTTGGGGTTCTTCCTGTAACCCAGATTTTCTAGAGTCTTAGCACTATATCTTATACATAAGTCCAATAACGTGTGCTGACTGGTTGATATCTGAAAAGATTCTAAGAAAGACATTATTATTTAATTGATTAAAAGTATAACTACGGAAACTCATGTGACAAAAAGTCATACTCTAAATATATTATAAACATAGTTTGAGAAATCTAAGTATTCATTTTCAGCATATGCATTTCATGTTTCAAACATTTGAATGAATAAATTTAAAGCATTGTTCAATTAAGTGTAGTTGTTATTTAGTCAGGACACTTTCTTCTTTTCAGAGTCACACTGAAAGATGGGAATTCATTTGTTTGTATCCTGAGGCTACATGGGTGATGACTACTATCAAAGAGATTACAGACAGGTATAATTAATTCCAAAAATTCTCATGTTCACTTTCTTTTTCTCTTTCTTTTCTTTTAATTAAGGATATATTTATAATATATACACACTCTGTTTTAGGTTAGAATACAATTCAATCAGACTAGAATAAGTCCCTTCCAGAGAATCCAAAGAGTAGTCCCAAGAACAGAGTCAACTGGGAACTTCATAGAAATGCAAATTCTCAGGTCTCACCTCAGACCTGTTCAATCAGAGATTGTGGGGTTGAGCCAAAAAGTCAGTGTTTTAAGAAGCCCTCAAGATGACTCTAGTGCACTCTCAAGTTTAAAACCATGATCAGTCCACACCTTCCATTTAATGTGATATCCAAGTTGTACTGTGTTTAAAATAGCCCCATTGAAGATGTAAACATGAAAGTATCTGAGACAGGTCTCCACCAGTTTAGAAGTTTATTTTGCCAAGGTTAATAACGCTCACCTGTGGGACAGGTCCGTGCCTTTTTCCAAAGATGATTTTGAGGGCTTTAATGTTTAAAAGGGAGAGAGCCTGGAGGGGTCAGAAGGAAGGCACGGTCACATTACTCTCCCCACATATTGCAAGAGAAAAGTAGCATTTAGGGAAATAGTCAACTTTGTATCGGTCTGATGCTCTTTATAAAATAAAGTAAACATAGAGTAACTAGTAACTACCCATGGTGGTATTTAACTTTTTATTTGTACCTTTCTGCTTAGGAACAAAAGGAAAGCCAGATTCTTGCATGACTCACCTTTCAGCTTAATTTTCTTTTCTTTTGGTAAAGTCAGTTGGGATCCCAAGATTTTATTTTCCATTCACATTTCTCCTTCTGTTAACAATTTTTCAGAGAAAGCATTTTGGAAGAAAATTAGTATCTAATCTTGGGTTTTGTCTCATCTCTCGTGGCTAGGATGATTTATTCCTAGACAAATAGGCCCAACATTGTTAGGAAAGCTCATTTTCAGCAGTTTGTGAAGTCTCACATCCTACAAATAAAAGGCAGGGAGAGGGAGAAAAAAAGAAACAGCAAACAAATATAAAAAAAAAAAACAATCTTGGAAAACTGATATAGGTTATACTTCTTTGAAACCCATACATCAGTAGACAGGTATGAAAGTGATTTATGTATACAAATAGGCTGTTGATATTTTCTTCTGAGGTTTAAGTTGTCTAGTTTCAGGTCACAGGGTTTTAAGAAAAGTACAGTGATTTCAAATCAGGAAAAATCAGAAAATAGGAAAAGAAGGAAAAAATTGAAAACATTATTTTGGAGATCCAAAGATGGGAAATATTTTAAAATTCTGTCCAAACAACAGGTGCACTGCATATTATTCCGAAACATGGTTTTACTCTAATTCCCCAATTTTATTAAAGACAAAATCACAGTAGAAACAATGTATTGCAAAATAAGGTATAGTCTTATTATACTTGGCCTGATTATTTGCATAAAATGCAGGAAGGATAATTATTTGCCACATAGGCTCTTTTTACATGGGCCTTTGTGAATCTTTGTTCCATAAAGAATCTTAGACTACTTTTTAAAGCTTGGAATCCAGCTACGGATTTATCTGTCCCTGCAAACATCTGTATGAATTGGATGAAATTCCTCTTCTTTCAAGGCCCCAAGATAACTTGGGGCTCTTGGACCTTTCAGAAAGTGATGTTATTTACTTACTACAGGTCAGGAATCCTGTACAGGGATTGCATAGACAATGTATGAGACCAGTTTGCCAAGGAGCTCTTATTGGCTCTCTAAATAAACTCTGATTCCTCAAAGTAGTGTATTCATATTTGAAAGCCTCTCATTCCAGTCAATGCTTTTGTAAAAATCACTCATGTCTCAAATTGTTTCCTAAAACAGATTCTTATTGTATTTATGCTGATAGCTACATTGCCTTAAGTGAAGAATAATCTCAAATAGGTTCCAAATTCTGGAGCAATCATGTAGAGAGAAAGAAATGTGCTCCATATTTTGCTCACAGGAATATGTCTTACTCAATTACTACAATCTATATATAGCTCAAAAGAAAAAAGTTTTCTTGGCTCTGAAAAATAAAGCATAAAGGATCAGCAACATTTTAAGCAAAAACAAAAATAATCACAAAATGATTATTTAGGTTCTTTTTTTTTTATCACTCATTCCATGTTACTAACTTTTATTTAGCCTGATATTTAGCCACTAGTCCTTATGAATGTATTAGCTCTCTAGGAACGTCTTGGAAATGTTTTTTCTCTATTCCAATGGCACAATCTCTAAGTTTATTAGAAACCTATATTTAAGGTACTCTTCAGAGCTCTGTAGCTGATTATAAACAGCCATATAAAAGTATCAAAGTGAAGCAACA
>NW_012120710.1:5145439-5162716 GCF_000951035.1 Colobus angolensis palliatus | reverse complement strand
TGTCCTCAGATGGTGGCAGAAGCATTCCAAGAGGGCAGGAGTAGAAACTCCTAGCCTCCTTACCTTGTTGACCTGGAACATCTGCAACATCACTTTTACCACATCCTATAGGCCAAAGCAAGTCATAAGGTCAGCACAGAATCAAGGGGGTAGGAAAATAGATTCTATCTCTTAAAGGGAGGAGCTAGTAGGAATGTATGACTATTTTTAAGCATTCACCATTCTGATAGTTCTATGTCTTCTTTATAAGTTAGAAATACCTCTTGTAAAACTTCCAGATAACTAACAAAAATTCATAGAGCAATGTTGGCACAGAGTACAATAAACAATCGTTATGATTATAGCACATTGGATCTCAGTGTAAATAAATATTTTATACAATAAAACATATTTATGTACTTTTGTTTTAACATCATAATAGTTGTATGCATTGATAGCACAACATTTTATTACCTTTATTTGTTACGGAAGGAAAATGAGATTTAAGGAAATCAAGGTTGTCTCTGAATAATACTTCTAGCTTATTTGCAGCTTTGTGATTTGCACAAAGGCCAAGCTGTGCTCAGTCAATTAAATGTTTGCAGGTTATTAATACATTTCATTTTAAAATTGAAATAGCTTTTCTCCCCTTCCTTAGCATACTCAGATCTTCTTTGTGCCACTATATGCATTTCTCTGTCTCAAAAGCATATCAGCCTTTTTTTCTAAATGATGAGTTTTCTTTTATCTTTTCACAAGTTCAATGTTATGTGCCCTATAAAGTCTCCCCTGACTGCCATAGGGGAAGTCTTCCCTCCTCAGAGCCTTAATAATGTCTCAGGTATACAACTATCATCACGCAGATCTCCTTCTAGTTTAATGTGGATACATATCTGTCTATCTCTTAAAACAGACTGTGAACATCTCAAAAGCAGAAACTCAATTGTTATTATCTTCAAATACTCAGTGTCAGGCAAAGGCCCTGGGAGGTAATAGATGCTCAATGACAATTAGCAAAGGAAAGATCTTATGATTTGGGCACATGTTGCTTTCAGAGTGTATCAACCCTCCAGTAATCACCAGTTCTTCAGTGAAATGCTGTTTTGGGTTGAATTATCCCTCAAATTTATACATTGAAATCCTAACTCCCAATACTCCAAAATGATCTTATTTGGACACAGGATCCTTAAAGAAGTAATCCGGTTAAACTGAGATTATTACAGTGAGCCCCTAATTCAATATGGCCTATAACTTTACCAAAAGGGAAAATTTGGAGATGGAGATGCAGACAAGGAAAACACCACATAAACATAAAGATGACCATCTACTAAGCAGGTAGACATAGCTGGAACAACTTCCTCTCTCATAGTCCTAAGAAAGAATCAACCTGTCAAAGCTTGATTTTGGACTTACAGGCTCCAGAACCATAAAAGAAATAAAAAATTATGTTGCTTAAACCATCTAGTTTATGATACTTTGTTATGATAGCCGTAGAAAACCAACTAACATGTTTGTTGTTAGATTTTTAATGCAAATATCAAAATGTGGTCACTATGGGATAAGTAAGGTCACCTATGAAACTGCTTAAGAAACAAAATCACAGCTCCTAGGTCACTCTTAATTAATTAAACTTCAAGCCCATGGAAACAGCTATATCGAAACAACAAGTAAATGGTAGTTTGCAATTTTTGACAGGAAAAAAGTCATAATCTCAAGTTGATATTCTCCGCAGCATATCTAAGCTGTACATATAGTTTTAGTTTGACAAATTCTATTAATAGTTTAAATGGGCTTATGCAAATAGGTACAAAATCCAAAAGCAAACACTCTCTGAGGAAATGCATCTTAATTCCTTACTTTATACAAACATGTCATTGGTAAAGTTGCATAGATATTCTCAAGACTCCATTCTGTAAGTCACCATTAACCACAACGGGCATTGACTCCTTCTCAATTATGCAGTTTCCCCCCCAGGAAATACTAGATTGATTTCTCTGTTCAACAAGCTCATCTCATCATGTCCCTAAAATCCCAATTAAAACAATGATTGAAAAACAAACTCAATATCCTTATTGGCACATAAGTGACAAGCATGCTACTTGATAAACTGTACCTTTTGTTCTTTAGTGGGGAGGGAGAAGGAGGAGAGCAATAAAACATTCTCAGTGCTGTAGAGAGCACATGCAAGTGGGCTGAAGTATTGATTCCACCATCCAGATCAGGATGGAGATCAAGGACAGACATGGGTATTCAGAACTCACCAGCACTCCTCCTGATGGCTGTCATTGTCCTTGGCACATTTGGTAAGCCAACTATGGCTCTTATCTTTTCCTTCTAGGCACTGGAAAAACTCAGAAAAGATTCCAGATGTAATGACATTGTATTGGAATTAATCAAAGTGTATAAATTGTGAAATTCAAATGTAAGTAGACCTATATAGTATTTAGATTGTGGAGTGTCAAATAACATTTTGTTGAATCAAATGAAAATATCTGGTTCACTTCCTAGCAGTATCTGGCTCTAAGACTCTATGCTTTCCTTATTAGAGGTGATAGAGAGAACATTACTAAAAATAAGTTCCATATAAAATATCAAATCTAAGGAAAAGTAAGAAAAGGAAAGAAAGACTAATCCTATTAGTATGTATATACCTACACTCAAAGTGCAGTTGGATTAATGTGTTATATATGTTTATACTAGTATGGATTTTCATAAGTTAGTATAAGCTATGAGTCTTTACAACAAAGCACTGTTAAGTGTATATTCTGTACATGTTTTCTGTCAATTACATAGGTATTGCCAAAATTTATGATGCATTTTCCTTCTTATAAACATTCATCAATCAAATATTAATTTCTTGATATTAATTAATATCTAATTAAATACCTGACCCTGTGCAGAATCCTTATCATCTAGAATTTACAAAGGTAAGGATCTTTCGGTCTAAGTTAAGATCTTTTGCAGAAAATATACTCCATTTTCCCACAGAAATTAAAGATTTTTCAGTAAGGGAAAGGAATCAAAAACGGGGAGGAGAGGTGAGAAGGGCTACAAGACAGAAGAGAGGAGAGAAGAAAGAGAGAAGGGAGTTGAAGGGTCTTACGTTGTCTTTCTGTTTTCTTTCTAATTTGTTACTTCTTTCCTTTTCCTTCTTCTTTTTCCTCCCCTTCTCTTATCTCTCCTCCTTCCATCCCACCATGCCTTGTTTCTGTTTATTCATGGAACTGACATAATTATACTTAAAAAAGAGGAGGAGAAGGACCCAACCCCCCCAGGAGAAATCATAGCCAGCAGCCAACAACAACCACCTTCCATGTAAATGAGGCCATTTCTTATTTTTAGCCATTTCAGTGGCTTCTGACTGCACTCGCTTAAGTGAGCTTAACGGAAGAACCTCACATTAACAGCAGATATATCAGAAATAATAAATGTATTTTAAGCCACTGAAAATAAGGTTGACTTATTACACAACAAAAGAGGATTAATGGTACTTGGTAACAATTTAATGTGTTTGTAGACTTAGAACAACGTTAGGCCACAATTTCCACAAATGAATGAGTATGTAGAGAAACTGTAACTTTCATACATTTGAGATTCAACAAATGGCATTTATCAACATAATCTAAAGTATAAATTCTGAGGCCTGCAAAACTTTGAAGTACTTGTATGTAATAGCACCCAGGGAGATACTTCCCCCTCAACTTCTTCATTCTCCCCACTCTTCTCCCACTTTCAGCCCATGCTTCATCTCTGGGCAGTAGACAGTAAAACCTCAATTAACTTGAGTGCCAAGGTAATTGACATCTGGACAGTCCTTATCAACTAACAGTTACACAGAAAGCACATTTGGTTTCAGCACTTATAGAAAGTCTTTTGCTGGCTAATATTTTAATTTATTGATTAAGATACTTTAACAAACTTATACACAATTGCAGTATCCCTACGCATTTTTTGAAGTAATTGTTTTTATGATTGATTTGCAGGTGTCAGTCTATTTCCTTCATCCTTGAAAGGAGGATTTGGGAAAAGTGTGATAAGAATGTTCTGTGTGAGGCAGAAAAGAAGTAGTCTATGTCTTAATTTTATAAATAGTGGTCTTGCAGTGACTCTAGATAATTTGTTTTAAAATAGCTAACATAAGATGTGCTTTAGGTCTTAGATAACTTACTTGTTTCCTGAATGACTCTGCATTTATAACATGACTTAAAGGGAAAAGAGATAAAATAACACCTCCTGCAATACACACACATGCACAAAGCCACAGTTACAATGTAATATTAATAAACAGGCTGTGAAGTTATTTTAAAACCAAAAAACCTGACTTTTTTCTACTTCTAGCATTTATTTAAATCATAATTTTGCATAAGTTAATTGCTTTCATCTGAATTACTCACTTAAAAAATATCTTTTAACCATATTTGTACAGTTTATCACTGGGAGTATAGTGTTTCTCATCTTGGAAATCGAAGGGAATGATGCAAATAGCAGTAATAGCAGTTAACAGTAGCAGTCGTCATCACTGTCATAATAGTAGAGTATTACTCATAGCCCATTACTTTGCACAAAGTTTTTAGGCCTGCCTTTTAAAAAAGAAATAGTTAAAATGACTAAGTCATGCAAAGAAGGGAACTTCGTAAAGCCTGGCACATAATTGATGCTTAATCAATGTTTTTTGAGTAAATGAAAATTAGCAAAAAGTTGTTTTATATTAAAGGCTGACTAATAGGCTTATACAATTTTGATGACTCAAGAAATTTGGTACTACTCCCTCATGACCCTTGCTGACGATGTGTCTTTTGTGACAAGCCACATTTGCTGATTAAGGCAGTGACTCAAAGATACTGTGCTCCGTGCCTACCTCTTTCCTACTGTCAACTCACTCAAAAACACTATTACTTGAGAAGACTTTTCCTATAGTTTCCTCAAAAAGATTAGGAACTTTTTGGAAATCCTACTAATGAATGAGGAAAGAAATCTGGATAGGGTTAGTATGAAAATTAAAAAAGTGTCCAGTGAAGCCAATAAATATTCTCAGATATGTGTTTAGGGGGTTGAACAGAAAATGAAAGATACTATGACAATGTTAAAAACCTTTATCTCTTGCTCTGAAAATGGCTTGATCTTATGATTGAATGAAAATGTATCTGACTTGAGAATTCACAATATCTCAATCTCAATAACAAGGAAAGGTTATAAAGTCATCCTGCAAGAGGAACTAGAAAGAAGCCTGCTCTCTTCATTCTGTGTCCTGCTGAGTTTCTCTCTGCAATTGACTCCACATCTCAGCTCTCAGAAGAATCCAGACTCTCAGCTTGTGCCCTTCTTTTAAGCTTGCTTAAGACTAGACATTTCTGTGTTGAGATGGGAGGAAAAGTTATTTCAGTTTAATATTTTCTACTGCTGAATTCTAATTTACATGAAAAAATTAAGTAGGGTGGAAAAAATAAGAAATACATTTATCTACTGAAATTATTTCTGTTGAGGCATAAGTAATTTTAGAAAAGTTTATTGAAAGCCAAATGGGAAGACAGACCTGGAAAGACACATCAACAAAGCTGGGGGTGTTCTAGAGTCTTTCACAAGCTCAAAGGGCTTTACGGGCAAGTTTAGAAGAAGAGAGGAAGACTCCTCATACCAGAGTTGTCCTCTTTTTCACTAGAGGATCAAATAAAGGAGTTACAATCGTTAGATTACTACATGCAGGCTAAATGTCTACCTGGAAAACAATCAGTAAAATTTCCTGTTTCAGCGCAACTTAGAAATAAATCGTTGTGCTATTCAGTGTCATAAGGTTCTACGTTATTCAGTTCATCAGCAATTTAAGGAACTCATAATAATATGCTTTACTCAGAGATAGAATGTCAACATCAAGTCACCAAACCTTTCCAAGGTGGGTTAATTTGGAAGTCTGCTTATTTCCAATGTAAGCTGTAAAATGTGACCTGTAGGTTATCACACCTAAAAACGGTTCCCAAGAACTTCAGTAGGCATAGTGAATAATTGTTAAGCAATAGGAAAAATTGGTTTGAAAACTCAAAAAATGAGAATTAGTTTTGTTTGTAGCTTCTTGATAAATTATAAAATATATTTCTAAAGCAAAAATAATTTAATAAACTAAAATCCAAAGGAGGCCTTTGATGGTAATTGGCTCTTATTTTATCCATATAGTCCCAAAGAACATCTGCTGTCTTTGGCACTAGAAATGAAAGAGAATGATCTCTTTCAAGGGCCATACTTGTGTGGTTTCAGGTGCCCCTAAAGTGTTTATAGGAGCCTATTAGCAAAGCCTATAAACTGCATTGTAGGAAAGACAGCACATATTGTTACAGGCTCATACAAAGAAAATCCATGTAGTGTTTCAGTCTAGTTCTCACCTTCCTAAGTAAAGTTCTTACACAGGTGTAAGGAAGATAGGTATTGAGAGAGAGTGGGAATGTGAAGTGATGCATAACATGCAACTTAGTAGGAATTTTGACCTCTCTGGGTTGGGCAGAGCTTCACAAGCTTGTGTGTGTGTATCACCACATACCCTCACTCCCCTCTTCCCTAACTCTTTTTCCTTACTGATGATGAGGGAGAACATATAAATGACATATACGGGGTATGAAAATCCACTTAACTGCAGACTCGTATGCAGCAACTCACCTTCAAGTGGAAGTCTTCAGGCTCTAGAAACATTTTTAACTTCAGCTTCTGCAGGAATTCTAAACCTAGAGGTGAAAGGATGACATTTACCATCATGAAAACACACTAAAGTATAAAACTCACTGGTGAAGCAATCATACACAAGAGGAAGGGAAAGGATGCAAATGATAGTACTACAGAAATCCACCAATCCACAAGAGAAAACGACAAGACAAAAAGAACAGAACCAGGAAGATACAAAGCAACCCAAAATAATTAACAATAAATCAGGGACATAGCATCATATATCAATAACAACCTTGAACATAAATGGATTAAATTCTGCTCTTAAAAAATATAGAATGTCAGAATAAATTTAAAAAACATGATTCAGCTATATACTGCTTGCAAGAAACTCATCTTGCCAGTAAAGCCACATACAGACTGAAAGTAAAGAGATAGAAAAACATATTACACGCAAGTGGAAACCAAAATCAAGCAGGAGTAGCTATACTTATGTAACAGAGACTTTAAATGAAGAACAGTAAAAAAGACAAAGAAGATTATTATTTTAAAAATCTGTTTATTTGCACAAATGTAATGTAGTATTTATCTATATAAACTTGTTCCCTTTTTATTATAGCCTCTGAGGGTCCTAAAGAACAAACATTTTAAAAATGTTTGCACAGTTTGTTATCTATAGTCACCTTAATTAAAATGTAAATAATTGCCATTTGTTTAGGTGCTTAAATAGCACTTGTTTATGATTAGTAATGAATAAATCAATGCTTGGTTAATTGTACATCCACTGGCAATTCGGAACTTTCATTGGTGTGTGTTTCTTTTATTATTGTTATTACTATACTTTAAGTTCCAGGGTACATGTGCAAAACGTGCAGGTTTGTTATGTATGTATACATGTGCTGCATCGGTTTGCACACTCATTAACTCGTCATTTACATTAGGTATTTCTCCTAATGCTATCCCTCCCCGTGCCCCTCACCCCACAACAGGCCCCGGTGTGGGATGTTCCCCACCCTGTATCCAATTGTTCTCAACTGTTCAATTCCCACCTATGAGTGAGAACATGTGGTGTTTGATTTTCTGTCCTTGCAATAGTTTGCTCATAATGATGGTTTCCAGCTTCATCCATGTTGCTACAAAGGACATGAACTCATCCTTTTTATGGCTGCATAGAGTTCCATAGTGTATATGTGCCACATTTTCTTAATTCAGTCAATCATTCATGGACATTTTGGTTGGTTCCATGTCTGCTATTGTGAATAGTGCTGCAATAAACACACGTATGCATGTGTCTTTATAGTAGCATGATTTATAATCCTTTGGGTATATACCCAGTAAAGGGATCTCTGGGTCAAATGGTATTTCTAGTTCTAGATCCTTAAGAAATTGCCACACTGTCTTCCACAATGATTGAACTAGTTTACACTCCCAGCAACAGTGTAAAAGCATTCCTATTTCTCCACATCCTCTCCAGCACCTGTTGTTTCCTGACTTTTTAATGATCACCATTCTAACTGGTGTGAAATGGTATCTCATTGTGGTTTTGATTTGCATTTCTCTGATAACCAGTGACGATGAGCATTTTTTCATGTGTCTGTCGGCTGCATAAATGTCTTCTTTTGAGAAGTGTCTTTTCATATCATTTGCCCACTTTTTGATGGGGTTGTTTGATTTTTTTTCTTGTAAATTTGTTTGACTTCTTTGTAGATTCTGGATATTAGCCCTTTGTCAGATGCATAGATTGCAAAAATTTTCTCCCATACTGTAGGTTGTTTGTTCACTCTGATGGTAATTTCGACAAAGTAGATTATTATGCAATGATAAAGGGATCAATGCAGCAAGAGAATGTAACAATTCTTACTATATATGCATCTAGTACTGAAGCACCCAGATATATAAAGCAAATATTACTAGATCAAAACAAAGAAAGACTGTAATACAATAAAGTGGGAGACACCAACACTCTTTCCCAGCATTAAACAGATCATCTTGATGAAAATAAACAAGGAAACATTGGGTTTAAACTGGACTTTAGACCAAATAGACCTAAGAGACATTAATGGAACATTTTATCCAATAACAGCAGAATATACCTTCTTTCTATAAGCACATGGTCTATTACCAGAATAGAACATATGTTAGGCCACAAAACAAATCTTAACAAATTTTTAAAAATCAAAATTATATTAAGAATGTTCTCAAATCAAAATGAAATAAAATGAAAAATCAATACCAACAGGAACACTGGAAATTATAGAAAATCATGGAAATTAAAGAATATGCTCTTGAATGATGATTGGGAGAAGAAAGGAATTAAAATGGAAATTTAAAAATTCCTTAAAAAAAAGAAAATGGAAATACAACATACCAAAATGTGTGGGATATAGCAAAAAAACTGCTAAGAAGGAAGGTTACACCAATAAATGCTTACATTAATAGGAGAATAATCACAAACTCACAATCTAGCAATGCACCTGTAGGAACCAGAAAAGGAAGAACAAACCAAAGCCAAATATAATAGAGGAAAACAAATAAAGATCAGAGCAGAACTAAATGTAATAGGGACAAAAAAACACAAAGAATGAACAAAAGAGTTGGTTATTCAAAAAGATAAACAAAATTGAAAACCGCTAACTAGATTAACCAAGAAGAGAGAACAGAAAATCAGAATAAACAAAAGTAGAAATGTAAAAGGAGATATGACAGCTGATACCATAGAAATACAAAAGATAATCACAGAGTATTATAAATAACTATAGACTGACCATCAGGGAAACCTATAGGAAATGAATAAATTCTTGGAAACATACAACCCGCCAAGACTGAATCGGGAAGGAATAGAAAATACAAACAGACCAAAAACGACTAGCTAGATTGAATCATGAATAAAAAGTGTCCCCAAAAAAGAAAACCCAGAACCAGACCTATAAACAGTCAAATTCTACCAAATGTACAAAGGAGAACTAATACCAATCTGCTTGAGACTATTCCAAATACTTGAAGAGGAGGAAATTCCCCCTATTCTATGAAGCCAGCATTACTCTGACAATAAAACCAGACAAGGACAAAACATAAAAAGAAAGCTACAAGCCAATATCCCTGATGAACAGAGATGTCAAATCCTCAACAAAACACTAGCAAACTGAATAAAACAGTACATCAAAAAGATAATACACTATAATCAGGTGAGATTCACACCAGGGATGCAAAAATGGTTCGATATACACAAATCAATAAATGTGATATATTACTTCAATGGAATGAAGTATAAAAACCATGTGACAATCTCAATGAGTGCAGAAAAATCTTTTGATAAAATGCAGTATCTCATCATGATAAAAACTGTTTACAAATACGCATAGAAGAAACATCTTACAATAACAAAAGCCGTATATGACAAACTGAGAGCCAACATAATGGTGAATGGAGAAAAGTAGAAAGCCTTTTCTCTAAGATCTAAAACAAGACAAAGATGACCATTTTCACCACTCTTCTTCAACACAGAAAATTAAGCCCCAGGCAGGGCAATCAGGCAAGGGAAATAAATAAAAACCATCCAGACAGCAAAAGAGCAAGTCGAATTGTCCCTCTTTACAGATGATATGGTCTTCTATGTAGAAAAACCTAATGACTACAAAAAAAAAAGCCTTAGATGTGATAAATGAACTCAGTAAAGTATAGGATTCAAAATCAATGTACAAAAATTAGTAGCCTTCTATACACAAATACTGATACAGCGAAGAATGAAATAAAGATGTTAATCCCATTTTACAATCCTGTTGTTGATAACAATAGTTAACAGCAACAACAAAATTGAAGTGCCTAGGAATAAATTAACCAAGGAGGTGAAAGTTCTCGACAAGGCAATCTACAAAACACTGATGAAATAAATTGAAGATGACAGAAACAAATGGAAAGACATTCCATGCTTATGGATCAGAAGTATTAATATCATTTAAAGGACCATGTTACCCAAAGAAATCTACAAATTCAATGCAATATTGATGTCATTCCTCACAGAATTTAAAAAATTTCTAAAACTTATATGGAATGAAAAAAGAACGTACATACCCTAAGAAATCCTGAGCAAAAAGGACAAAATAGGAGGCATCACATTATCTGACTTCAAAATATGTTACCAGACTATAATAACCAAAACAGCATGGTATTGGCATCAAAGTAGACATAGCGAGCAATGGAATAGAATAGGGAAGCCAGAAATGAAGCCACATATTTACATTCTAATGATCATTGACAAAGTTGACAAAAACATACATTTAGGGGAGGATACTCCGTTCAATAAACAGTGTTAGGGAAACTGGATGGCCACATGCAGAAAAATGAAACTGGACCCCTATCTGACACCATATACAAAAAAACTACACAAAATGAATTTAAGACTTAAATATAAGAGCTGAAACTATGCAAATACTAGAATCAAGGGAAAACTCTCCTGTACATTGGTTTAGACAAATAATTTATGACTAAGATTCAAAAGCACAGGCAACAAAAATAAAAATAAACAAATTGCACTTACTTAAAATAAATGCTTATGCACAGCAAAAGAAATATTCAACAGAGAAAAGAAACAACCTGCCAAATGGGAGAAAATATTTGTGAACTATTCTTCCAAAAGGTACTAATATGCAGAATATTCAAGCAACTAGAACAACTCAACAGGACAAAAACAACAACAACAACAACAACAAAAACTCCACAAATAATTCCATTAAAAAGTGGGCAAAAGAGATGACAAAATTTCTCAAAAGAAGACATACAAATGGTCAACAGCTATGTGAGAATATGTTCAACATCACTAATCATCAGAGAAATGCAAATAAAACCCACAATGAGGTATAATCTTACCCCAGTCAGAATAGCTGTTATTTAAAAAGACAAAAAAATGACAGATATTGGTGAGGATGCAGAAAAAAGAGAACTTTTATACGCTGTTCTTGGGAATGTAAACTAGTGCAGTCACTATGGAAATTTCTCACAAAACCCAAAATAGGATTACTATTTGGTCCAGCAACCCCACTTTTGTGTATCTACCAAAAGGAAAATAATCAATATATCAAATGGATACCAGCACTTACGTATTTATTACAGGACTATTCGCAATAGCAAAGATGTGGAATCAACCTAATTGTCCATCAATGGAAGAATGGATAAAGAAAATGTGTATATATACACACTGGAATTCTATTCAGCCATAAAAAGAATGAAATTATGTCGTTTACCACAACCTTGGTGAAATGTGAAGACACTGTCTTCAGGGAGGTGAACCAGACAATAAAAAACAAATATCACATGTTCTAACTTTTATCTGGAAGCTACCAATTTGAACACATGGAGGCAGAGAGAGGAAAAATAGATAAGAGAGGCTGAGAAGGGTAAAAGGGAGGGAAGGGTGAGGATGAAGAAAAATGGGTTAAAGGGTATAAATATACAGTAGGATAAATGGGATAAATTCAATGTTTGATAGCAGCATAGGATGACTGTACTTAATAAATATATTGTACTCTGGATATGGACATTCGGAATACCCTGATGTGATCACTATGCATTACATACATGTAACAAAATTTCTCATGCACCTCATAAGTTTACAAAAATTTTAAAAACCCACAATGTTTGACAACCAGTGTGTCTATAAGTTTATAAAACATACAGGACATGTGGTGATAGAAAGCCTGTTTTAACTGTCTTCCTAGTAAAGGAAACAAGAAAAGTAAATACATCTTGGATGTAAATGTGCCAAATATTTATTTCTTCACTGAGTCAGACACAACATGGGGATTATATCATTATCCTGCGTCCATAATGAGAGGCAATAAAATCTGAAGGCAGAGCAGACAACAAGCAGAGTTGGAAAAAAAAATCAGTTTTACTCATCAGCCGTGTTGGAAAAATCAGTACTTTTTTCAATCTAGGGATGACTATAGAAACTATTAGGAAACAAGACATAAAGAAATTTGTACTCATATCCATCAGAATACCTATTAAGTTGCACTGTGTTTATTCATTTATCTGACTGTTTTTCTACTTGAAAATGGGGAATAAGCGTCAAGCCTTTTCCATCTCTTCATTCTGGATCTCAGAAAAATGCCAGGTAGAGTAGGTGCTAAATAAATGTTTGTCGAATATTTATTACATCAGGAGGAATAATACTGCAGTTAGCGCTGTAATGTAACAGTGCAGGTGGGTACTGAGGATAAGGGACACAGTTAACAGAAAGTTGGTTGAACATTGAAGACAGCATCTTCCCAACTCCTGATCTTGTTAGTCTCACAGGTCTCAACAAGTTAGTCATAGACATTCCAACAGCCTTACGCTCTTTTTCCTGTCAGTGACTTGTTTGATATTTTAATTAGACTCATATTTGAAGCTGCTGGGGATTCTGTTAAGAGTCTGTCCACCCACACCCACCAGTCATACACAGATGCTAATATGCGCACATTAAGCATTATTTGATTGAAGACATTTACTTCTATGTATAACATACAGATACTAAATGACACACAACCAAGCTCTTGTTTCCCCATTTTCACTATAATTTCCGCCATGTCTAACTGGATTCCATATTTTTTGTGTCTTTAACTACTCCAAAAATGTCAATCAATGACCTAGCTCAGTAAAACACCAGTAGAGCAACTTTGAAATCAGTATTTTATAGAAGTCTCTACTGAATATATGGACAGAACCCAAAAGGAAAAAATGAAAACAAAAATACTTCTGACCTAGAAATTGGACAATAATGAACATTGAAAAATACTATGGATTGGCCAAGCGCAGTGGCTATATATATATATACCTATATGTATATATTGGTATATATACACACACACACACACACACACACACACACACTATGGATAGGAAACCTAAGATCAAGGTTTTATGATGATTCAAACTTTTCTTAGATGAAATCTGTGTTTCTATGCTATGCATGCTATTTTCACTTGTGGTTTATACATTCATCTTCCAACTTCCTAAATTTGTTTCCAGAATACCAAAGTCATAGTGATGTTTTAATCTTCAAAACAAATTTCTTAGGTAATAATTTCCAAGGAAAATTTTCTCATTTCTTTATTCTTTTGCAATTTTGGCAATCCTATGTTTTGGTGTTTTCATAATATATGATCATGATATTATTTATTTAATGGATGCCACTTCCAGAAAGTTTAGGTACCAATCTTAAGAAAATGAAGAGACAAAACAATTTATAAAAACACTTTTAAATATAAATAATTGCCCATTCTTCCACCCCCTACCCAAGAAAACAGACCAAAGCTAAAATATTGAATGATTCTCAGTGTTTCCTGAAAGATTTTAAGTACTTGTATACTGGTCATATCATGAGGTTATTATGCCAGGAATAGAAAAATAAATGACCTAGCATTGCAAAAGAAAGTAGACAGACTAAATGAAGAATTTTATGTTAGAAGTTGGATTTGATCCAACTTTATCTCTTCTGCTAAACCTATCACTGTGCTTTATATGCATATATTAATTTTAAATGTATCAGAAGAAAGAGAAGCTGCCAGACAAGCAGTCTCTGGGAGGCTAAATAGAGAGGTGACCACGAATCCAGCACCCACCATGCCCAAGGACTTTGGAGGTGGACTGATTCAGGAATTTAATGTCATGTTCACACACCTTCATTCTTCTCCCCTCAGAGCCAGAGTCATTACACTGGAAGAGATGAGTATAGGGAAATAGGCATGGCAGTTGTGAGGAAGAAGTTCCTGAGTCAGTTTGGGGCAGAGCAGGGTTGCCCTCCTTATTTGAGCATGGTTATTTCTCATGATAAAGCGGTGCCTCAGTTTAGTGTTCTCCAAAATGCAGAGTTTGAGTCATGAGCCTGCCATGCAGGTAATTTATTTGGGGACATATTACCAATGCAGAGGACTTGAAAGTTGGGAAGAACAAAATAGGAAAAGAGGACGTGGGCAGCTGGAGGTCAATTCTACTGGGGACCCTCTGAGAAGTGATGTAGAATTTCTCCCCAAAACATGCAAAAAGGGGAAACATTTATCCATTGACTTCAGTTCCTCTCATGATTACTGGCAGCAACAGAGAAACATTGGGCCAGAAAGTGAAAGATACCTGGTTCAGCTGAGGCAAGGAGTTTCCAGGTGACATCTGCAGGCAGCTCATGCTGTAGCAGTGACTGGAGAACAGGTGGCCTAGGAGATGTGAGCACCAGGATTTGACTGTATGCCAGTTGTGTAAGGTTCCATAATGATTACAGGGCAAATGGAATTTAGCCACCAAAGCTTCCGTTTTTAAAGATTCTTCCATTTCTTTAACAACTGTTGCTTGAATGAGTTTAAAGACTGCATAAAATCCTGGCATTCAACTCTTGAACAGAAATTACGCTTGGAGAAACATTTGTTCTAACGCGACAATTTATTTTTGTAGTCAACAGCATTATAAGCTTTGGCTTATGAAGATCTCATTGATACAAGTGGCATGTAGGGAAAAACACCACCACCACCATCAACAACAACAAATCCTCTCCTTTACACTTCATTTACAAAAACAAGTGATTTTGATGACATTTTCCTCAGGAGTCAAGTTCTGCATAACCTGCAAACGTCCACTGCGTCTTGACATGTTTCATTCGCTTTATTCTCTTGGCTCTCTCCTTGTGTTGGGTCTGGAGACCACAATAGCAAACACTTTCTTATTTTCTTCAGTTATAAGAAATAGACAAGAATCTGGACAACATAATGCTGAAGGAAAAGTATTTAACTCTATGAAGCATGATGAACTGTCCAAACTGTGGCAACAGATATTTTGAATTTTCATATTAGAACAAATATATCCTAAGTAAAAATTCAATTTCCTGTCTAGAAAGCTAGCAGGTAAAACTTGCCTGTGCCGTAATTTCATTTTGGTGGTATTCTAAATGGATTTAGAAAAATAAACTTAGAAATAAATGAACTTATTTTGGAACAATTTTCAATTCACAAACATGGCAAAGATCATACAGTGTCTGTGTGCCCTTCATCCTGCTTCCTCGGCAGTGAACAATTTACAACACCACGGAACACCTGTAAAAGCTAAGAAACCACCAATGACACGTTACTTTTAACTAAACTCCAGACTATGTTGGGTTTTACCAGTTTTTTCATTAATGTCTTCTTTCTGTCCCAGGATCCTGTCCAAACTACCACATGGCAATGAGTTGTCACGTCTCTGGTTTCCTCAAGGAATCTGAGTAGTCAGCAAGATGTGAGAGAGGAAAACACTGAAAGAGAATGGAGCGTATATATTACCTATAGTGTTTATTTTAAAGTAACAGGACATTTTAGCATACCTTTCTATCCTTTGTCCAAGATTATTGTAAGGACATCACAGATACACAGATACCCGTGAGCACCAATAACTACAAGACCATTTTGGAAACTGGGACTGTGGTGTTTATATGAACATTCGTCGTTCTAGGTTCTGCTTTGATTTCTTAAGGACTCACACTGCTTTATATCAGTTAGGGACAGTTAGGGACCATTGGGTGGCAGTAAGGGATACAGAAAATTTTAAACATGAAAAACACTGGAGAGTAAAACTTTCCATTAGATTCTTCTTTTTCCTTTACAGAATTCATAGCAGGTTGAGTTTTAGTTTAGGCAATGTCAGGAAACAAATAGCCTTTTAAAAATGAAAATAGTCCATTTTATGTATTTAACAACCATAAATAAGGCACTTAATCCATGATGTCCCTTACAAATCTTAACTCAATTCTCATAACCACCTTGGGCTAGGCACCGAGAGGTTTAACAACTTGCAGGTGATACTCTGCAACTAAATACGGGCAGCAGAGTTGCATGCTCTGTGGTTAGGGACAAGGACACTTACCCCTTGAGCTGGGCTATGTAGAGCCCTGTGCTTCAAGCAGATGCCACTCCTGTCTCCTCTCCTCCATCTTACTCCACGTCTCAGAGAGGTCTAAGAGCAACTTGTAGAACCACACTTAAACCCTCTAAAACCTAACGACAATTCAAAATATATTATCTAAAACTGTAGAAAAAGGGACAAAGGGGCCAGGTTAAAAGATTGAAATTCCAGACCAGAAAAAAAAAGAGCCCTGTTAATGTTTCCAGAGAAGGAGGGCCCAGCACTGAAGACCAGAAAGTTCTATAGCAAATGGAATGTGATTTTTTTGTGTGATCTGGTGTTTAAATGTCATCAGCAGGCAACTTTTTCCTCCTTCAGTGGGAATGGTGTTTGCACACCAGATACCTACTCTCCAGTGTCATTTGCAAAGACAGAACCAGAAACATTGAGCTCATGAGCCTGCTGGACCCAGCCCCTCCATAGCTTCAGAGTGACAGTCAGTGTCATATTTCTAGATCAAATCTGAATCCCTCCCACAGGGAGAAGATCTCCAGGGGATTTAACAAGTTCCAACATTTCACAGGGAGGAAGGAAGTTATGCAAGATACCAAAGAAAAGGTCATTCTATACAGCCCTGGCTTCCACTGACACTAACAATGGATTCAACTTTTGATACTGATAATCTGTTGCCACCAAACGGAGGACGTAAAGAAGATGTTGTAAGTGTGATTAGAGAATATGCAAAAAAGGAACAAGCAGAACATTCTTCTCTGGAATCCGAGATGATGGCTGTACTTTCACAGAGAG
>NW_012120710.1:5139531-5143647 GCF_000951035.1 Colobus angolensis palliatus | reverse complement strand
TTTTGGCTTTTCAAACCAAGAATCTAGTTGAGTCCACAGCCACCTCTTTCTTCAAAAAAAAAAAAAAAGAAAGAAAGAAAGAAAATAGCATTCAGGAGTGCAAGTTTTCTGCTATAGAGGGCAGTGGTTACAGGCAGACCTTCCCTGAGTGCAGGGCTGGGCGAGAGTCTGCAAGGGGACATCCTTCCAAGCAACTTCAGCCACCAGAGTGACAGAAGAGCAGCCTTCCTTAGCACCTGCAACAGTAACCCTTTTCTCATCACAGGGGGAGCACCAATTGAAAGGAGTGAAGGAAGAAGCTTATCAGCCTAACATTGACACTTACTGCAGGATGGTCCCTGCCCTTACCAGAGCTGAAAATGAAAAAGAGAACAGCTGCTTTCTAGGGACACCTGGAAAGGACTTAATGTGTTTGACTATTTCTTACGAGGGTTCTACTTATTTATGTATTTATTTATTTTTGAAAGCTTGTATTTTAATATTTTACATGTTGTTATTTAAAGATATGAGTGTGTTTCATCAAACATAGCTCAGTCCTGATTATTTAATTGGAATATGATGAGTTTTAAATGTGTCATTAAACTACTATTTAGTGGGAGACCAAAATGTGTCAGGCACCTTGATAAATGATAGGGTGGGGAATTGGAGGGCGGGGTTTGGAATGTAAGCAATGAGTGGATCACTGTTAGGGTAAGGGAATGTACGTGCACATCTACAGTTTTATACTTTTTTTAAAAAAAGAATGTCAGTTGTTACGTATTGAAATTATCTCACATTATGTGTTCAGCATTTTTATGCTGAAGTTTCCCTTGGACATTTTATGTCTCACTTGTAAGGCATAATGCCTTGTTTAATGTCTATTCTGCAGTGTTTCTCTTTGCCTTGGAAAAGAGAAGTTACCATTACTGTTACATTTTTACAAATGACATGATAATAAAAGTTTTATGAAAAAAGTGCTTATGTGGTTTTTCAAAAACTTCTTCTTGACCTTTAGTTCTTCCCAGGCGCCCAAGGTGTTATACAGTTAGACTGCAGGTTCTATCTAAATCTGTGCCTGCTTCTAGCTGGCATTTCCCTTGTATTTCTCTTATTCAAAACGGACTATCTGATGCTTTTAGAAAGTACACACTACCCCCAACCACTTTGATAATTCTAATTTTGTATAACATGTAGTATTTTTCACACTGACCAATTTGTTACTCAAAAGTAGTTCTTTACAAACTTTTGAATGTTACTGATATTTTAACGTGGGCCTCTGCTAAATCTGCTAGATGCTTTCAGAAGTGGTTTTTCAAACACTTACGCAATTCTTTTCCGTTTAATGAGGTTGGGAGCAAAAGGTAGAAAAAGTGATTCTGCTTAGAACTGAAAAAAATTGTGATATTTAAAGAATAATAATGACCTATTCAGATACTGTAATGTAAAATATATGACAAAAACAGCACAAAAGACAGGTTGGGAGATAAATGGGTTTAGACTCTAACATGTCTTTTCTATTGTTAGAGAAAGTATTAGGAAAAAATTGTAGCAACAACAAATATTGTAATTTGTAAGGCAACAACTCAAAGGAAAATGCATAATTTTGGACTTAATCTGAAAAGGACATAAAATGGTATAATAGATAATACCCGACTAATACAAAAAAAGACAGAAATGCAGGAATAAGCCAACACATGGATCAAGGGGAGAAGAGACACAGCTTTACAGAAGAATTGCTAATAATATGAGTATAGTCTCTTCCTTCGCGAAGGTGAAGCGTAATTCCCCTCTCCAAGTACATGTAGCTAGACTTAGTGACTGGCTTCCAAAGAAAAGACTAAGAGAAAGGAAAACAATTACAGTGGAGAAGTTTGGCAGACAATCTTCACCAGGTGATCAAGGTTGTTGTCACCAGTTATGGCATGTGAATATTACGCACCCGCTGATATAATGTGATGGAAGGGCACTTCCACTCCGTTTAAGTGCTTCCAGAAAATGCATAACCTTTGTATAATCATAGCAAGGACATCATGAAAATCTGAACTGAGAGACGTTTTACAAAACTCCTCATAAGTACTCTTCAACACTGTCAGGGTCATGAAAAACAAGACAAAACCAATAACTTGTTATAGATTAGAGGAGACAAAAGTGATATGGGGACTAAATACAATGTGGTATGTTGAACTGGATCCTAGAAGAGAAAAAAGGACGTTATTCGAAAATTTAGGAAATCTGAATAAAGATAAGAGTTTAGTTAACAACAATGTACCAATGTTAATTTCTTAGTTTTCTCAAATGTACTACAATTATGTAAGATGTCAACCATACGGTACACTGAGCTAAAGGTCAGATATAGAAACTCTCGGTGCCCACACAAATGTTTTGTGAATCTGAAATTATTCCAAATTTAAAAGTTTATTGTTCAAAAGATAGGACAAATACAATAGCAGATACTAGACTTAGATACAATTATATTAAGAATTATAGTAAATTTAAACAGAATAAACACTGCAATTAAAAGTCAAAGATTATCAGACTACCTAGATACGACATGTTTAGGTTTCTTAAAAGAGGCACACTTTAAATTATATCTGGATATGAGGAGAAAGTTCTAGTGTTTTATACCACTGTAGAATAACTATAGTTAAAAGTAATATATAGTTTCAAACAGCTAGAAGGATATCAAAAGTTCCCACACAAATAAGGAACAAATATTTGAAATGATGGATATGCTAATTACCCTGATCTGATCAGTATACATTATATATAGAAACATTACTATGTACTTCATCAATATGTACGGTAATTGTGTGTCAATTATAAAAATACACTAAAAGTGAAAAATTGGACACCAGTTTCCTTGAAATGAGAAGAATTAATAGTGTTACATCATATAAAAATGGGCTGAGATGGCTATATTAATATATTGAAACCTGACCTGGATATATTAATATACTTATTACTTAAAAACTATTAATATGCTATTCATATAAATAATAAGTATATTTATCAAAAATTGACTACTAATGAAGGCCTAATTAATATATTATGCCTTAAGGAAAGAAATAGTCTTGGAGATAAAAAAAAGACGGTTTAAAAATAAAAAGGGGTTAAGTCAACAAGAGACCAACATTCCTAAGCTCTCATGAACTTAGAAAAACATTATCAAAATATATAAACTATTTGTGAGGCTCAGGTGGGATAATCAATTGAGCCCAGGAGTTTGAGGCTGCAGTGAGCTATGATCGTGCCACCTCACTGCAGCCTGGGTGACAGAGCAAGGCCCTGTCTCTAAAAGAAAAAAAAAAAATTCACACACACATAAAGCAAAATGAAGAGATCATGAAAGAGCAATAGAATGATATATAATCATGGTTGCGGATTCCAAGAAACTCTTTCAATACTTAATATGCAAAGCAATACACATTCAGTAGCAGTATAGAAGAGTTAAGCAACGCAATCAACCAACTTGGTTTGACTGACATCTATTGGCAAATTACCCAGCCATTGCATAAATCACATTTGTCTTTCCAAAGAGAACATAGATGAGTCATAAAGAATGTATAAAAACATTTCAAAATGTTAAAACATTACAGAAGTCATTTTCTGATCATCAACATTTTTTAGGATGATTTGTAACTGTCTTAGTTGAACTATGTATTCATACACTGTGTGTGATATGTTTGCTGTGGTTTATAACTCATCTCAGCTTCCTACATTGTACTTACATAATACCGGAGTCATCATCGTGACCAATATAATCATCTAGTATGATAAAAATATTTCCATAGAGATTTTTGCTTATTTCCTGTATTTTTTTCTGACACATTCTTTTGTAATGTTGGCATTCCTGTATTTCTTGGATTACATGATATGAGCATAATGTAATTTAATTACTCAATACTTTCCACAAAAGTTGAAACAACAATCTTAAGAAAAGGCAAATATAAAGCTTATACTAAAAGCTAATTTTTTAAAGTTTTGGAATGATGTTCTCATCTATATATTAGATGGTGCTTGGTGTTATTGCCAATAAACTTAAATAGTTAGAGATTGTTGAAATCATCAGGATGTCTTTATTGTAGAATTAGAAGACTAGCAATGTTGCAGAAGGAAGTGTGCAAGTTAAGTATCAAA
>NW_012120710.1:5133522-5134656 GCF_000951035.1 Colobus angolensis palliatus | reverse complement strand
TGCAACAGCTGACCAGCACCGATTGTCCGGCACTCACTAGTGAGATGACCCCAGTACCTCAGTTGAAAATGCAGAAATAACCGGTCTTCTGTGTCCTTCGGGCTGGGAGTTGGAGACTGCAGCTGTTCCTATTCGGCCATCTTGCTCTGCCCCCCAGTATTTTCATTTAAATAAATAGTAAATTGTTTACGATCCTACAGAAAGTTTGTGGAAGCAGAATGACTTAAATTCCGATAAAAGAAGTATCCATGGATGGCTGAAGGAATCATTTTTTTCTAAGTATTGCCTCAATTAAAGTAATGATTTTAATTTCAAACCATCACAGAAAGCTGACCAGATATAGTTCAATATGAAACTTTCACAACTTTCATTTATTACAGAGAACTATCTTTTATATAGCAACATTGTGACAGATACTAGCTTGTGGTCTATTTCTAATATGTGAGTCATTACTATATTTCTCTGTTCTATGACATAATCCCTGGTCATAGCATTCATCAGTCTGGCCTCAAATTTAAATTAGAGAAAAATCCCAAAACTGTTTCCAAGGGACATTCTGTTCCAAATGAAATGACTCCCAGTCTGATTTACTAATGCTGAATGTTTTGGAAACTGAAATGATTCAAAATAAAAGATTTTGTTAGAGCAATTTGGTCAATTTACTCTCCAGAGGAAGTCATGCTTTAAAATCCAAAGTGGCTAGTAAGAAACTCATGGTCGAACATTAGCCAGAATTTCTAGGATTTTGTGACTTTCGGCTTGGCATTACAACATCTTTTTTGTTAGTGTGAGCAATTTCTTAATTCCCAATTCTTGTAAAAACAACATTTTAAATGTGCATGAAAGCAGTTATTCACTGGGAATTCATAACCAGACTTAATGAAAATTTGATGACAAAATATCAACTATAAGACATATTCTATTCTCAGTTTTTATTAATCTTTGTTTTGTTGATGTGGTGATGGGGGTTGTGGTGGTGCTGGTGTGCCTGTGTCTTGTCCTTTAAGTTCATGAATATTTTTTTGCGTCCTTATCAAATGTTAGGTCTTTGCTAGTTTTTCTTTCTTTCTTTTCTCTCTTTTTTTTTTTTTTTTTTTTGGGGGGGTATGAATCCAGGTTTATTCATATGACAGG
>NW_012120710.1:5124262-5133237 GCF_000951035.1 Colobus angolensis palliatus | reverse complement strand
TTTTATTAATCTTTGTTTTGTTGATGTGGTGATGGGGGTTGTGGTGGTGCTGGTGTGCCTGTGTCTTGTCCTTTAAGTTCATGAATATTTTTTTGTGTCTTTATCAAATTTTAGGTCTTTGCTAGTTTTTCTTTCTTTTTTTTTTTTTTTTTTTTTTTTTTTTTTTTTTGGGGGGTATGAATCCAGGTTTATTCATATGACAGGTGGTAAGACGATGCCACACATAACTTTGACTTCACATTCCTGTTGATCAAAGCCTCTCACACCCTTTTTAAACAAAGCTGACAGTAAAATTCAACATGTTGCATAACTAACCAATGTTACATATTGCTCAGAAAACTGTACACTCTCAACAGGAAATTCCAGGAATGAAAGGATTTCTGTTTCATTATCAGAAAGGTGCCTTTTTCTAGCAACCACAATAGGTATGGTAAATTATTCCTAGATTGTTAATTTATCTGAAAGTGACTTCAGAACAAACTTAAAACTTTTGAGGTAGGTCTAACATCATGAATTCTCTTTCATCTGAAATAATACTTTTAAATGTCCAAAAGAAACTCTTCAAAGGTTTTTCAAGCAGTGACAAGGAAGGAAAACAGATGGTTTTGACTGTCTAGGAAGTACATAAATCACACATATATAAATACATTATAATTATTACTGTTAAAACAGCAATGATGAGGTTCTACTATATAGTAAATAATAATTGAATATATTGTGATGTTATGCAAAATATAATACTCTTCTAAAACAAATACAAGTTGTGAAGTTAATAGTGATCAGAAATAATATTTCAAATAAGCATTCTTAAGCACAGTATTAGAAATCCAGTTTACATAAAGGACTTTTGTAGTATCATAGAAATACCTTCTCCAAGTTATTTAAAATATCTGATGTTAAAAAGTAGTTTGTTCACTTAGCCCAGAACAAATCTCTGAAGAAAGCAATGAAGACGTCATGTTTCTGAGAAGCTCAAGGCTTTCAGAAACATTTAAAACTTACATTCTCATCTTTTTTTCCCCATGTATCAACTCTTTTTGTCAATAAAAACTTTTCTGAGGTCTGCACAGTTGTACAATAGATAACTAGCCGCCCCATTCACAAAGAAGGTGGGAAAGAAAAACCCAGCTATGATTATTTGGAATTTAGCTCGGTATAGACCCAATCAGCGTTCACTGATTTGCTCCTCCAACAGATATTACCGGAAATGGGCAGCAAGGGAAATTAGATAATTGGCCAAAGGAAAGAAAATATTCCTGACATTTTATAGCAAAAGTGAAGTGGCTTTGAAGCAAAGTTATTCCCTGGATGCTGCTGCTTCATTGGACGGCCAGTCGCCTTTAGAAGGAGACAGACAAACTGCATTTACATTGCAACATAAACCAGAGAGTTACTACCTTTTTTCTTTTCTTTTGCATACAAGTAACTCAATCCTCCACTTAAACTCTTATTGCCTTCCTTATACTGATACCCTCGATATGCTTAACCTGATAACAATGTGCTCACATCCTTAGTTACTGCAATTGTATAGCATTTCTTAAAGGTAATATAAAGAATAGTGGATATTTAAAAAAATAGAACCTAAGAAAAACATTTGAAAAGGCCTATGCCAAATACTAAATCGTGTAATTATAGGCTTCTCTGGTTTGTTGGAAAACATCAATTGAGAAAGACAAACACACAGTGTTAACATTCATCACAGTATAACGTAATCAGAATTTCCCCTTGTCATTTACATCCTACAATCTCAAAGTCATAGAAACTACATTATTTGGTCAATACTTTAGTTGTGTAATTGTATTTCTTTTAATATGAAACGTCTTTCTGGGTTCTGAACATTCTTCTGAACGTTTGTATTCCAAAGAAGGAAAATATTAATATCATTCAAACTTTCTCTAAGAATAACCAAGAAATTATTTCCCACGTAAGAGACAACCAATTCAACATTGTGGAGTTTAGAAAAACAGAGGAGTTAACAACAGTACACAGCCCCATCCTTTCCTCTTTAAGACCTACTTGTAAGGTAAAGAACACCGTAAAGTTCGAAACAAAAAAGTATAATCAATATTCATCAGCAAGTATTCACAGACTGCTCGCTGCTATAGTAAGAAATTAAGGGAGGCTATGAGAGAAATGCAGGACATCATCACTGGTTTTAAGGAGTTTATAGTTGACTTTAGGAAGACAAAGGCAAAATTAAGGAATAACTAAACTCTGCCTCATGAGGTAGTTATTACAAGTACACTAGATGTTCAAAGAGCAAAGGTGGAAGGAATACCCTACAAATGACTTTGTCGGAATAAGCCTTTTCAAAGAAGAAAGGACTTTGAATCTACCTGGAAGACAGTGAGGGATTTAGAAAGCAGAGCATTGTTTCAGGTGGGATAACTTGGAAGCCTCCAGGACCCTTGATATTACTGCAATCTCAAAGACAGGAGTAGAAGGATTGAGGATCTCAACAACTTAAAATATGGTTGTCAGGAAACACAATAAAATGGTTAGCTGGATTGTGGTGAGCCGCTGGGGGTTATTTGCCAGCAACTGTGAAGAAAGTGGTTTGTAATCTGGAAACCATTAAAAATTACTGGGGCAGATTCTCTGGTGCTTGACTGCCAGTGCTGGATTTTCTACTACTTAACTCATGCTCTACTTACTTTGCCAAGCTGCAAAATGGGAAGAAAATTTCTCTTCTCTGAGAATCAATGTGAGGCTCAAGCAGTAATGAACATGAAAGTGTTTCGGAAGGCAAAAATCATTTATACTGTGTTAGTTTATATTACATTATACCGTGGTAGAACGACTAAAAGAGGATTGCTTTAGACAGACAGTTAAGCCTTCAGGCTATCAGGATGCTGATATCATTGGATGAATTGTTTTATTTTAGTTGGGAACAAAAATAACAGGTTTTCTCTGCCACCTGGATATAGTGCAGGTAAGACAAATGGCTTTTGTTTAAACTGATGATAAAGAAGCAACTACTGTTAAAATGCTTTGTCTTCAGTAGTTCTTGGTGCTGTCATACTCAACCTCAGAGGACCTTTGGACCATCCAGGTTTGTACAAGGCCAACATCCAATATGCCTATATAGGAGCCAGACACAGGCAGTGGGCCAGAGTGATTTCCATGGGAAGCCAGTTTACGTGACTTATTGCTTCCTGATTAGGTTGGGCAACTCAACAGCCCACTTCTAGTGGAGACTTTCTATCACCAGCTTCTCAGCTAAAGAAGTATTTGTTTTTCTTCTTGTGTTCCATAAACAAGCTACAGTGAATTGATTCAGAGTGCAAACCAGGTGAGATATATACATTTATAAGACCTTCAGTAGGAACTGGCAATCTTGTCTCATGATCCATCTCAGATTTCACCATTTGGTGCCAAAAGTAAATTCATATGTTCACTTATGTTTAAAATAGTTTATTTGGAACTAACCTAAACACACACAGACACACAAAGACATACACAGTTTAAAAGTCAATAACCTATGTAATCAAACTTTTTTTTTTTTAAGCAAAGTCTTATCCTATGATTTATTCCCTGTGGTTAAGTTGAATTTAATTGCCCAAGATTTTTTGAAGTCTTATCACTTCAGCAAGGCTTAACTTTTGTCTTTAGATACACTCTAATCTCTAAAATGTCAATAGACTAAATCTGCAGGCTGTTTTCTACAGATCACCACTCCCCAGAAAAATGAAGAATTCCATTTGCCAAGTCAGGTATGATGCTGATGATGTCAGGAAGCTGTGAGGACTTCTCATTTAGTTTCCCACAGAGTAAGGCCCATACCACCCAACCTTACTCAGCCAGTGAATTTCTGAAGTTTCCTTCCAGAATAAAAGTTGTAAAGGTCTATGACACCTCTTTCTTGCTCACCAGTGGAGGTGATGGATGGAGGAGTTAATAAAATCATAGGATCATAGGATACAAGGGAAAGAGTTGTGTTTCATGACTGGTTTCTCATTGCCATCATGCTTACTGATTGTCTTTGCTCTCCTGTGAGAGCAAGGGTCTTCAGAACCAGCCAGAAGAGGATCGAGTTCGATTTCCGTGAAAGAAAGCCAATGTGTCATTCCAATACAATAGCCATTCCTGCATGGAGCAAGACAGTGGAAGACCCTTAAACCTTCAGTGCTTTAACTGTTCCACAGATAATAGAAGGAGAGAGGGAGAGGAAGCTGGAAGCTACTTCACCCTTCAATTTCAGGCAGCAGTGCAGGGCTCACTGGGGACTAGAGTAGGCCTATGGGAACAGCCTTGATCACCAGTAATCATGACACTCAAGAGTTCCAGAAGCCTGTGGGGAGCATTACCCTCCCATGCAGTTTGAGGGAAAACAGAAGCCTGTGGGGAGCATTACCCTCCCATGCAGTTTGAGGGAAAACAGACTGAGTGCTGTTGTGCTGCCAGATTGATATAAACCCCTACAAGAAGCTTTCACACAAGCGCCTCAAACTCACTGGCCTCCCACAGCATCTCCAAATGGTGTCAAATACATATCTGGGGGTGGGTCCAGAGCTGGGGCAGGCCTGGGATCCCTAGCAAGCTTTAGCTTGTGCTCACCATACTACACCTCAGCCCCAAGAATACCAAAACCTCTTCTAATTCAGTAACATAGCAACTGCCAACAGCAAGGAATCTTCCATGGCAATTTGCTGGGTGATTTTGGAAGATTTTTGCTTAACCACCTGGACACACATATACTTAGTATATTACAAGTACAGAATTTTCAGTAAGTAGACTTACTCACCAAAGAATGTGATCTGTGGGGGAATCAACAAAATTCAGTGGTGGTCCTTTCAGGCTACTGACTTCAAGTGGCAAGAGACAAGGGTCTCTTGTTATCATGTTATCTTGGCTTCCAAACCTGACTGAAGTCCAGAGAATCATAAAGTCATTCAAGAAAGCTAGAATGACCTGCCTGCAAGGAAGACAGGAAGGGCTTTCAGTTTAGAGCATTCAAACATGCATAACATTTCCTGGATTAATAGTAATAATAATTAGAAAGACTGACTTTGAGAAATTTTTCTCAAATCAAGGGTCTTGCTACTTTGATTTCACCTTTTCTCTCTAGAAGGAGAGGAGCGGCATCTCCCAGAGGGCTGCCTGCCTCAGAAACACTAGCATCCCTAGCCCCCTCAGGCCCAGGGCTTGAGGCCCTGCTGAATCACTGCTCCCTTCTGGCTGGAGCCACAGCTCCCTCCACGGCGAAGCAGGTGGAGAATGTCCCTCTAGGTAGAGGTGCCCGGAGCTCCTCCAGGCCACCCTCCCCACTGTCTGCCCCTCTCCCCCAACCTCTTCTTTCCACACTGCCCCCTGAGTTCAGGGAATTTCCCCAGCATCCCAAAGCTTGAATTTCCTGTCAGCGGGTAGAGATGAATGTAGATAAAAGGAGTGCAAAAGGCACTAGGAAGCCTCAGTACTCCGGATCCTCCAATCTCTGCTCCTCCACTCAGTTCAGGAACCCGCGACCGCTCACAGGGATCTCTTGACCACTATGAGCCTCCTGTCCAGTCGCGCGGCCCGTGTCCGGGGGTCCTTCCGGCTCCTTGTGCGCGCTGCTCGCGCTGCTGCTGCTGTTGACGCCGCCAGGACCCCTCAGCACAAGTGAGAGCGCCTGGCAAGCGGGATGCACTCCGGTACAGCGGTGCTTCCCAGCCTCTGCGGGGCAGCTGCCTTCCAGGGAACTCACCAAGCAACCTGCTCTGTAAAGGTGTCTCTCTTTCTTCCTCAGGTGGTCCTGTCGCTGCTGCGTTGAGAGAGCTGCGTTGCAGTTGTTTACAGACCACGCAGAGAGTTCAACCCGAAATGATCAGTAATCTGCAGGTGTTCGCCATAGGCCCACAGTGCTCCGAGGTGGAAGTGGTGTAAGTTCCGTGCTGCTCTGTCCACTGTGACCTTGGCAAGAGGAAAGTCCCGCAGCCTGGGTCTTCAATCTTTCTATCTCATGAGTGTATCTTCCTTTTCTTTCCTTCAGAGCCTCCCTGAAGAATGGGACGGACGTTTGTCTCGATCCACAAGTCCCTTTTCTAAAGAAAGTCATCCAGAAACTTTTGGACGGGTACCTGTCACTTTGATCTTTGTGGTTTTTAAATCTCATCTAGGGAGACCATAGACTTCACAAGGTCTTTATTCTCTGTACTATGTAAGTAACCTTTCGTGGTTAGAATTAAAAGGTTGCTAAATTGGGAACGTTTTTCTGGATTGTCCTGGGATAATCTTTATTACCAATCTTACATGTAATTACTTGAGCAATTACACACAGCTTGTCACTAGTTATGTTCTTTGTTTACCCATTGCTTGTATTGATTTTTGTATACTCCTTTTTTACCAAGCATTATAAACCCTGAGTGTTGACACCAGGGTGGAGTAGAAAGGAGTGCGAAAAATGGTTAAACTAATATAATCTTTTTCTCAACAGTGAAAACAAGGACAACTGATGAAGAGAAATGAGTAGGCATGGAAACATTTCCCAGTCTTCAGCAGAGCAGTTTTTTGGAGGTCTCTGGACCCAGGGAAGACAAGAAGGAAGGATTTTGTGGTTGCTTGTTTGTTTGTTTGTTTTTCCAGTAGTTAGCTTTCTTCCTGGTTTCCTCACTTTGAAGAGTGTGAGGAAAACCCGTTTACCCCTTAAGCTTTCAGCTCAGCTAATGAAGTGTTTAGCATAGTACCTCTGCTATTTGCTGTTATTTTATCTGCTATGTCATTGAAGTTTTTGGCAATTGACTATACTGTGAGCCAAGAATCACTGGTGGTTAATCTTTCAAAGTGTCTTGAATTGAAGGTGACTATTGTATCTCCAAGAAATATTCCTTAAGGTATTAACTGAGAAGGCAGTGGATTTAATATGGAAATGATGTTTCATAAGAATTCTGTCGATGGAGATACACTGTTATCTTCACCTTTTTAAGAAATAGGAAATATTTTAATGTTTCTTGGGGAATATGTCAGAGAATTTTCTTACTCTTGATCATGGGATACTATTTAATTATTTTGCTTTAGAAAGCTGAGTGTATCGCACCTTATCTGTGTAGAATATATTTCCTTATTCAGAATTTCTAAAAATTTACGTTCTATGAGGGCTAATATCTTCCTATAATTTTAGACATTCTTATCTTTTAAAGGTTTTGACCATTTTGTTATGATGAATTACATATGTATTACATTCACTATATTAAAATTGTACTTTTTTATTATGTGTCTCATTGGTTCATAGGCTTTATTTGGTCCTTTGAATAAGCATTAAAAGATTTCTAAACTTCACTTACATTGTTTCTCCTTCCTATGCTGTTACAATATGTTTTACTTATCTTTAATTCTATATAATTTAAAACACTAACTCCGCTCCTCTGCTCCTCTGTGCCGGGCAGAGAAGGCCCTCATTCCCCAATACCATTGCTTTGGTTCAGCCTTTCTCCAAGCTCCCTTCCAGTCATTCCTTTACAGCACCAATGGCCTCTGATGTTTTGGGAAACACAAAGATTTCCTTCTCTAAATTCTTCCCTATCTAAATTGTTTCCTAGACATAAAATAGAGATTTCTAAGTATGACAAATGATGTTCTTTCTGTCTCTTCCCACTCCTGATCAGCACTTCAACTTCCCTTGTCCCTCAAATTCACTCTAGTCAGGTGTTCAGTTCCCTAACTGGGCATGTTCTTTCCTAGGCCCATGACTTTGCATTTGCTAGGGCCACTTCCTGCATATAAGAGGAGGCTTACTCATCCTTAAGAACTCAGTTCAAGGAATACCTCCTTTGTGTTTTCCTTGGCAGAGCTCATGGCTTCCGATTTGATGTTCCCATAACATCTCATTATCTGAATTAGAACAAAAATACTACATTGCTTTTATTTATTTATTGGTTTCTTCATCCACTCTAGCTCTCCCAGAGCATTAACCATGTTATATCTACCTCTGTATCCCCAATGTAGCATTAATGCATGACTTAATGAATTAGCAAGTTATCCCGATCTTCAGGCTGTCAGATACTGTTCTAAATTCAATAACCTGGCTCATAGTAGGTGTCTTTTTGTTTTTGAGACTGAGTCTTGCTCTGTTGCCCAGGCTGGAATGCAATGGCATGACCTCGGCTCACTGCAACTTCCACCTCCCAGGTTCAAGTGACTCTCCCACCTCAGCCTCGTTAGTATGTGGGAGCACAGGCACCTACCAGCATGCCTGGCTAATTTTTGTATTTTTGTAGAGACAGGATTTCACCATGTTGGCCTGGGTGATCTTGAAATCCTGACCTTAGGTTATCGGCCCACCTCAGCCTCCAAAGTACCAGGATCACAGACATGAGTCACCATGCTTGATTTTAATTAAATTATAACTTGTTTACCCTCTTTTCTCTACCTCCCCTCACTTTTACCAGGGTAACTACCATCCTTCCTTCTGCAATAGCTTGCCTTTTACTTCCTTGAGGAAACCTCTCTAACCCTTACTCCTACCTTTGAGGAGGCCCCTTTTATACCCTCTCCTAGCACTCTGTACTTTAACTTCATAAAATTTTCTCACCGAAGTTACTGTAGAGTTTATTGAGCCTATGTGTTTATTGTCATCTGTTTAGGGTCTCTCTATGCTAGCTTCATGTAAGCTTCATAAGAGCGGGGACAATGCTTATCAACTTCATCTCAGTTCTTAGGACAGTGTCTAGCACATACAAGGTATTCAAAAAGCAAGTGATCTATGCTAAACAAGTCCCCTTGTCACTCTAAAATTAAAAGACCAATTTCATTTAAATACATATTCTTAGGTATTTATACTTAACATTTCCCTATCTAAATGACAAATGAGGTTGTCTCATCCCAATCCTGATCAGTGCTTCAACTTCCCTTGTCCCTCAAATTTACTATATAAATACCTAACAATAGTTATTTATATGAAATTGCTCTTTTATGAAACACAAGAAAAGGAAAGAAAGAAGATTAATTATATTAGTATGTATGTACATACATTCACACTGCAGTTGGATTATATTATA
>NW_012120710.1:5086634-5124112 GCF_000951035.1 Colobus angolensis palliatus | reverse complement strand
TGTTGCCTAGGCTGGAGTACAGTGGCACGATCTGGGCTCACTGCAACCTCTGCTTCCCGGATTCAAGCGATTCTCCTGCCTCAGCCTCCAGAGTAGCAGGGACTACAGGCACGCCCCACTGCACACAGCTAATTTTTTTGTATTTTTAGTATAGACAGGGTTTCACCATGTTGGCCAGGATGGTCTCGATTTCTTGACCTAATAAACCGCCTGCCTTGGCCTCCCAAAGTGCTGGGATTATAGGAGCGAGTCACCGGAGTCTTTTAAAGAAATTCTGTAAACTATATACTCTCTATATATTTCTGTCAATTACATAATAACTATCAGAATATATGATGTATTTGTATAAATATTTATCAATCAAATATTAGTTTATTGATATTAATTGATAATCCTCTTACATGCCTGTTACCTTTGCAGGACCCTTATGATCTGGAAATTACAAAGATGAGGAACTCTCAGTCTAAGTTAAGGTTTTCTGCTGCAAATATACTCAGTTTTTCCACAGAACAAAGATTTTCCAGTAGGAACAGTGGAAGAAAGGGGAGAAGAGGTGAGGGGAAGAAGTAGAAGACAGAAGACTAGAGGAGACAAGGATGAGAGGAGGAGGGTGTTGGAAGGGCCATGACTTGTCTGCTTTTTTCCTTTCTATTTTCTTCCTTCTCTGCTTTTCCTTCTTCTTCTCTTCCCTCCCCTCCCCTTGCCTGTTCTCCTTCTCTCCCACCATTCCTCATTTCTGCTTATTAGTGAGAAGTTAAATAATTATATTTAAAAGAGTAGCAGAAGAACCCAGGTGCCCCAGTAGAAATCGCAGCCAGCAGCCAACACCAACTACCTCTCCTGTGAATCAAGCCATTAAAATTTTGTTTTAAATTATTTTATTATTTTTCTTATTTCTTAAAAAAATGTTGTGGGTTCATAGTAGCTGTTTATATTTATGGGGTACATGAGACGTTTTGATACAGGCACGCAATGTGAAATAAGCACATTGAGAATTCGGTATCCATTCCATCAAGCATTTATCCTTTGGGTTATGAACAATCCAATTACATTCTTTATGAGTTATTTTAAAATGCACAGTTAAGTCATCATTGACTATTGTCACCCTATTGTCCCACTTTTTACTTTCAGCCACTTCAGCTGTTCCTGACTGCACTCACTTAAGTGAGCTTAGCAGAAGAACCTCATGCTAACATACAGAATTATCAGAAACAATAAATTAATATTTTAAGCCACTAACTATGAGGTCGGCTTATTACACAACAAAAGAGAATTAATGGTATTTGTTAACAATTTAATGTGTTTGCAGGCTCTAGAACATTATGTTGGAATTTCCTTAATGAATGAGTATGTAAGGAAACTAGGTAACTTGCATACATTTGAGATTTAACAAATGTTATTAATCAATGTAATTTAAAACACAAATTCTGAGTCCTGCAAAGCTTGGAAGTATTGTATATAATGGCACCTAGAAAGATACCTTCCCCTCAACTCCTTCACCCTCCCCACTCTCCTCCCATTTTCACCCCTTGCTTCACCTCTGAGCAGTATACAGTAAAACCTCAATTAACAACTGAACAATTCTTGTCAACTCACAGTTATACGGTAAGCACATTTGGTTTCAGCACTTACAGAAAAACTTTTGATGGATAGTCTTTTACATTTATTGATGAAGATACTTTAACAAGCAGACTCAAAATTGTACTATCCTTAGCATTTTCGGTACCAATTGCTTTTATGATTGATTTGTAGGTGGTAGTCTACTTCCTTCGTACTTGAAAGAAGGATTTGGGAAATGCGTGTTAAAAATGTTCTGTATGAGGCAGAGAAGAAGTAATCTATGTCTTAATTTTATAGATAGTGGTCCTCCAATGTCTCTAGATATTTTCTTTTAAAATAGCTAACATGGAATATGCTTTGAGTCTTAGATAATTTGCTTGCTTCCTTCCTGACTCTGCTATTTATAAGATGACTTAAAGAAGAAAGAGCTAAAATAACTTAGCACTCCCAACACACACATACACAAACCCACAATGACAATGTAAGATTAATAAAATGGCTGTCAAGTTATCTTAAAAACAAGGAACAAAATGACTCTTTTCTAATTCTAGCATTTATTTAAACAATAATTTTGTATGACTGTATGATTTTAACTGAATAAGTTATTTAAAAACATCTTTTAATCAGTTTTGTACACTCAGTTTATCATCATCTGTACTGTGTCTCTCAGCGTGGAAATGGAAGGGAATGATGCAAACGACAGTAACAGCAGTTAACGGTGGCAGTTGTCATCATAGCAGCAAGAGTAGAGTATTTTTCATATCCTGTTGCTTTACACAAATATTTTAGGCCTGATTTTTTAAAAACAAATAATCAAATGACCGAGTTATGCAAAGAGAACTTTGTAAAATCTGTTACGAAGTTCAGGCTCAATCAATTGATGCTTAACCAATATTTTTTGAATTAATAAAAACTAGCAAAATATTGTTTTGTATCAAATGCTGACTGACATTCTTATGAAATTTTGATGACTCAAGAAATCTGTTACTACTGCCTCATGGATTTTGCCGACGATGTGTTTTTTGCAACAAGCCACATTCGTTGATTAAGACAATGACTCCATGATACTGGAGTCACCTCTTTCCTGATGTCAACCCACTAGTTGGTTTCCTGGTAGGAAAGAGCCTACCTTTTTCCTGGTATCAACCCAGTCAAAAGCATCATTACTTTAGAAAACTTTTCATACAGTTTCCTCAAAAAGATTGGGGACTTTTAGGAAATCTTACTAATGAACAAGGAAAGAAATCTGGATAGTGTTAAAATAGGGAAAGAAAAAGGTGTACAGTGAGGCCAATAAACTTTCTCAGCAATGTATTTTGGGGTTGAACAGAAAATTAAATATACTATGAATAGTGTTAAAAAAAAAAAAACCTTTATATCTTGCTCTGGAAATGACTTTGATCTTATGTTTGAATGAAAATGTATATGACTTAAGAATTCACAATATCTCAAACTCAATAATGACAAAAGCCTATAAAGTTATCCCACAGGAGGAAATAGAAGTCTGCTCTCCTCATTTTGTGTCCTGTTGAACTTATCTCTGCAATTGACTCCACATCTCAACTCTCAGAAGACCCCGAACTCTCAGCTTACACCCTTCCTTTAAGCTTGCTTAAGACCAGAAATTTCTGTGTTGAGACAGGGAGAAAAATAATTTCAATAAAATATGTTCTACTGCTAAACTCTAATTTATAAGAAAAAAAATAAATGGGGTGGAGAAAAATAAGACATACATTCATCAACTGAAACTAAGATTAGTGAGGCAGAATAATTTTATACATGTTTATTGAAAGCCAAATGGGAAGATAGACCCGGGAAGACACAACCACAAAGTTGGGGGTGTTTTAGAGTCTTTCACAAGTTACAAGGGCTTTATATAATAGAAAAGCTTAAAATAAGGCAGAAAAAACTCTTCATATCAGAGTTGTCTTCTTTTTCATGGGAGAGTACAATACCGAAGTTAAAATCATTACTTGCAGATTACAGCATACAGGCTAAACGTCTACATGCAAAACAATCAATCAAACTTTTTGTTTCAGCTAAACTTAGAAATAAATCATTGTCCTATGTAGTGTTAGTAGGTTCTACATTAATTAGTACATCAACCACCTGAGGAACTGATAATAAAATATTTTACTCAGAGGTGGAATGTCACCATCAAGTCACGAAACATTTCCAAGGCGAGTTAATTTGGAAGTCTGCTTACTTCTAAAGTAAACTGCCAAATGTGGTCTGTAGGTTATATCACATTTAAAAACAGGACCTGAGAACTTGAGTAGACATAGTAGATAACTATTAAACAATAGGGAAAATTGGCTTGAAAACAAAACCACGATTAAAAAAAATTACTGTATTCATCCTTTTGATAGAGAATAATTTTGAACATTTAGTATTTTAAGTATTTCTTCTAAAATTTAAAGATATGAAAAGTAAAAAAAGAATATGGAAAATTTAAATAATATTCTGTGAGACTTATACATAGTTGTAAAAGGGAGAAAACTTGTTGCCAGGGCCACTTGTATCTGCCTCTTCTTTATTGACAAGCTTCCAAATCAATTTAAATAGTATAGTTGCTTTGGGTCCTGTTGAATTTGGCTTGGAATTGCAGGTGATTAGAAAGGATAGGCAAGCTTTCATGTGATACAAATTCATTGATTTATTAATTATGTAAGACCTACTTTGTATTGAAGCATCCTACATGTTATAGGAGACATGAGACATTCAAAGAAACACAGGACATGCCACTCCCTACAAAAGTGTATGGTTCAGTTGAGGAAGCAAGTGTTACAGATGGGACAGAGAACCAGAAAATAACACAAAGCCAACATGTAATGTGTAGGTCCACCTCTCTCTCTTTGTAGGGTTAAAGCATTTCAGACCAAAACATTTAATTTGGGTCTGAGAATTCAGGAACAAATATTTTGTTTGGTAAGGCATTTCTTGCACAATTTCTAATAGGGCTAAACTGGAAACACCCTGAAGGGCACCAACAAGGCAAGGTTGAGTAACTATTGTTCTTACCATAGGACGTCATGTGGTCATTAAGAAGGATGGGGGAAAACTACATTAAGATGGTATGAAAAGATACTGAACACATATTTTCTGAAGGATAAAAGTCAGCTGTATAGCGATCCATATACAATACTTATATGTATATGTGTATCTCTATGTCTTAAACATGTCTCACTGTATACACATACATGTGTGCATATAAATGCAGATAGAATTGAAAACTAATGCAAAATTGTTACCAATGTTTACCACTGAAGAGTAGGAATGTGGAGAAATGATGAAGATAAATTTGTGTTTTATTTCAAATATATCTGCAGGGTATGAATCTTTTGCAATAAATGATATAATTTTTCTGTTATAAATAAAAAGAAAAATAAATATGCTGGGTCCTGCTTTTTAGGTATTCTTAGGTGGTAGAAACAAGTAGCTCATTTTGTAATACAAAGGAGGATGAGTTTCATTTGTAGTTTCTAGATGAAATTATAAAATATAATATAGATTGAAGGCAGAAAGAATCCAACAACCTAAAATCCAAAGACAACCTTTGATGGTAATTAGCTCTTATTTTATTCACATGCTCAAAACCAGTCCCATTTATCAACAACCATGAAAAGAACATTTGCTTTCTTTGGCACTAACAAGGAAAGATAACCTTCTCTTTCAAGGGCCACATGTTTGTGCCTTCAGGTGCTCCTAAAGTTTTTATTAAGCCTAAAAACTGCATTATAGAAATGGCAGGACATATTGTTATAAATCACACAAAGAAAACACATGTAGTATTTCAGTCTAGTTCTTACCTTCTTGAACGGAGTTCTTACACATGTGTAAGAGAGAGAGGTATTGAGAGAGGGACAGAAGGAATGTGAAGTGATGCATAATATGCAACTTAGTAACAATTTTGACCTCTCTGGTCTTTCTCTGGGTTGGGCACAGCTTCAAATGCTTATGTGTGTATCACCACATACCCTCACTTCCTCCTTCCCTCCCTCTTCCTTCTTACTGGCTTTGAGAGAGAGCATATAAATGACATCTTCAGGGCATGGGAAGCCACTTATCTGCAGACTTGTGGGCAGTAACTCACCCTCACTCAGCGGTCTTCTGGCTCTGGAAACAACTCTAGCTCAGCCTTCTCCACCATGAGCCTCAGACTTGATACCAACCCTTCCTGTAACAGTGCCAGACCACTTCATGCCCTGCAGGTGCTGCTGCTTCTGTCACTGCTGCTGACTGCTCTGGCTTCCTCCACCAAAGGACAAACTAAGAGAAACTTGGCGAAAGGCAAAGGTAGAGGCCCTGCTTCCCTGCACCTGTTGCTGTTTCTGCTACACCTGTGTCTGGGGGAAAGACTAGCTTGGTGCCTCTGGGGCTGGAGAGTGCCATTAAATCAACAACTCCAATTGGAGGAGGCACACGGGGGGGGGTCACTTCTCACTTCTTGTGTGCTGGGCATTCTGCTGGGCACTTGACTAAAGCTTTACAGATTATATTCACAATAGCTTTATGAGAGAGGCACAATTACCCTCAATCTGCAAATAAGGGACCTGAGGAAAATATTCATGGCCACCAATAGGTAACATTTTCTACCCTAGAGGAAAGTCTAGACAGTGACTTGTACACTGAACTGCGCTGCTTGTGTATGAAGACAACCTCTGGAATTCATCCCAAAAACATTCAAAGTTTGGAAGTGATCGGGAAAGGAATCCATTGCAACCAAGTCGAAGTGATGTAAGTTGCTGTTTCTGTGCTATTGCTTTATCAGGGAAACCCTTTACCTCCATCTACATATGCACTCGTTTCCTCCAGTCTCATGGGTTAGTTCTGATATTCAGGCCAGGACACCAACAGATAACCCTGTTCTCTCTTGCAGAGCCACATTGAAGGATGGGAGGAAAATCTGCCTGGACCCAGATGCTCCCAGAATTAAGAAAATTGTACAGAAAAAATTGGCCGGTGATGAATCCGCTGATTGATTTGTTCCATTTCTACCAAACTTCTTTAACTCCCAGGAAGGGTAGAATTTTGAAGCCTTGATTTTCTAGAGTTCTCATTTATTCGGGATACCTATTCTTACTATATTAAAATTTGGATATGTGTTTCACTCTCTCTTAAAAATCACATTTTATTCTGGGAAGGTTGATTAAAAGATGGCAGAAGGAAGATGAAAATAAATAAGCCTGGTTTCATCTCTCTAATTATTGGCTAAACATTGGACTGTGCTTTGCATTTTTTTCTTTAAAAATTTCTATTTAAACACAGCTTAGTTGATTTTTCCTGCTCTGCTTTATAGTTATTAGAAATACTCATGGAGATTATTAGATATCATATGGGCAATGATAATAGGAATCACATGGAGCCCAGCAGAGAATATTTGCTCAATACATTTTTGTTAATATATTTAGGAACTTAATATAGTTTCTCAGTGTCTTAGTCCTAGGATGTCTTATTTAAAATACTCCATGAAAGTTTATTCTGATGTTTATTTTAGCCATCAAACCTTAAAATAATAAATTGGTGAATATGAGTCTTATAATCTGTGGTTAATTTAAAGTGAATGTATTTGCCACTAGTAGAACAAAAATACATGATGAAAATGAATTAACATATCTATATAGTTACAATTCTAGTATTAGAATAAGCTTTATAAATAAGTACAATATAGGACTTCAACCTTACTAGACTCTTAATTCTAAATTCTACTTTTTAAATCAACAGAACTTTCATTCATTTTTAAACCCTAAAATTTATACCCACACTATTCTTACAAAAATATTCACATGAAATAAAAATTTGCTATTGATTTGTTGTCATCTATTATTAATTTTAACAGGATTGCTGGGGAAAAAAACTTTAATTTTCCTTTTTTGTATACTTGATATTTCACAGTATGACCAACAAAAGTTACTAAATTGATGATCTGTGTCATTCTCAATGTAGTATGATAATAGTTCCAATTTATTAATCATTTTAATATGCCAGGAATACTAAGTGTTTTGCATGCATGAACTAAACAATTTTTTAAAAGATAGATATGATCTGGTTAAAAGCACGTCCTCTGGAAAAATGGGGATAATAATATTGCCTCCCTCATAGAGTTTATGGAATGATTAAAAGAGTTAATAAATTTAAGGCATTTAAAATAATGTATGTCACAAATAAGCCATATATAAATGTTAGTAATTATTTCTTGTGATTATTATTATCCTCCCCCTCATTACAGAAGAGAAAAATCAAGTTTATAGAGTTTAAAATACTTGCCCACTTTTAGCTAACTAAGTACGTAACAGAGTGGGAATTTCAAATTGTGCTCTTAACTGCCACACCACAGTGCTTTCCTCAACTCTTCTTTCTCTAATGAAGAGATTACATTACATATAACGTAGTATTATTCACATACATAATACAACTTGATACATAAATAGCGTATTGTATGTACTATAATAATTATAGAATATCAGGCATCTTACTCATTATGTCTGGTGGTTTCCCACTGAAACTTGACAAGACCAGCTCCTGAGACATGGCACAGTGTTGACACCATGGTTATACCTCCTGAGATGCAGATGTCTTCTGTTTTTGTGTGCATGTATTGAGTTATTCTGTTTACATACAGGGAAAGAGTAATTTAGTTGCCACTCAGTGCCACCTGGATTCCTTTACACTGCAAACATTAAAATCTGGGTGTAAGATTGTACAAACCCAGTGTGTTGCCCATCCATATGCAAAATCATCCCTCCCCTTCATTCTCTCTGCTGCTAACTCAGAAGGGGCTTCAAGTTTCAGATTAATAAACATGCATGAATTACAAAATGTTCTGCAACAGTCATTGTGTTGGATACAGGACGTTCATAAATACAGTCATGTTTTGCTCAACAATTGGGATACATTCTGAGAAATGCATCACTGGGTGATTTTGCCATTGCTTGAACATCACAGGGCGTGCTTACACAAACCGAAATGGTATAGCCTACTACAAGCCTAGGCCGTATAGTATAGCCTATTGCTCCTAGGCTAGAAACCTGCACAGCATGTTACTGTGGTGAACACCGTAGGAAGTTGTAACACAATGGTATTTGTGTATCTAAACATATGTAAATGTAGAAAGATATAGTAAAAATATGGTATAAAAGAGTAAAATCGTACACCTGTATAGAGCAGTTACCACAAATAGAGTTTGTAGGACTGCAAATTTCTCTGGATGAGTCAGAGTGTAAGTGGTAAGTGAACGTGAGTGCCTGGGACATGACTGTACACTTCTTTAGGCTTTGTAAATACTGTACACTTAGGCTACACCAAATTTTTAAAAAATATTTTTTCTTCAACAAATTAACCTTAGATTACTGTAATTTTTTATTTATAAACTTTTCAGTTTTTGCACATTTTGACTTTTGTAATAACACTTTAAACACATTGTACAACTGTACAAAAATGTTTTTTCTTTATATCGTCATTCTATAAGCTTGTTTTCTATGTATTTATTTATTTATTCATTCATTCATTTATTTTAGAGATGAGGTCTTTCTCTGTCACCTACACTGTAGTGCAGTGACATGATCACAGCTCACTATAGCCTCAAACTCTTGGGCTCAAGTGATCTTCACTACAGATGTGCACCATCATGCCCAGCTAATTTTTGAAAACTGTTATTGAGAAGGGGACTCATTTGGTTCCCAGGCTGCTTTCAGACTCCTGGTCTCAAGTGATCCCCCTGCTCCAGCCTCTCAGGCTGGGATTACACCCGTGAGCCATAGAGCCTGGCTAATTGTTTTTTGTTTTGTTTTGTATTTTTTATTTTTCACACTTTTCTGTTAAAATTAAGATGCAAAAATTCACATCAGCCTAGGCCTACATGGAGTCAGGATCATCAGTATCACTATCTTCCAACTCCCTGTTTTGCCCCACTAGAAGGTCTTCATAGGCAATAATACACATGGAGCTGCCATCTCCTATGATAACAGACAGAAGATGACAACTCATACTTCCTGAAGGATCTGTCTGAGACTGTTTCACAGTTAATGTTTTCTCTGTAACTAGTAGAAGGAGTATAGTCTAAAACAATAATAAAAGGTATAGTGTAGTAAACACATAAACTAGTAACATAGCTGTTTGTTATTCTGATCAAGTATTGTGTACTATACATAATTGTATGTGCTATACACTTTATAGAACTGGCAGTGCAGTGGGTTTGTTTACACCAGCATCCCCACAAACATGTCAGTAATACACTGCTTCCTATGACTTTACAACCATGAGGCAGTAGGGATTACATCACTAGGCAACAGAAATTTATCAGCTCCATTATAATCTTAAGGGACCACTGTCATATATGCAGTCTATTATTGACCTAAATGTTGTTATGTGCTACACTATTGTATATAAGTCACAGAGAATTGCACTTGAAAAGATCACTATGCGGTAGGAGAGGCAGATAAGTAGGCAAATAATTGCAATAATATATTACACATGTTAATTTATGTATGCTTCAATTGCTTGAAGGAGCAGATACATGAGCATGTTAAAACTTCATCATCATCATTTTCAACTCATCATCTTTGCTAAGGTAGCACTTTGAATTGAGTCTATACCAGTACACTGAAACAGTGATAAATGTTATAATCTCTGATTTCATAGTGTTTTCCAGTTTAGGAAACAAAACCATTTTTAACACTATGAAATACACACATACACACACACATATGTATCTCTGTGTAATATGTGTGTGTGTGAGTGCATGTGTGTGCATCTGTGTTACCTGTGAGAAACGGGAAAAACAGAGCTCTGCAAGATAAAAAGGCAAGAGAACATGATTGCATGGAGTTGTCAGAGAAAGCCCCTCTGAGGAACTGATACTTAATCCGACTCCAGAAGTATAAATAAGTCTTAGTCAGCTGAAAAGGCAGGTGGTGGGACAGTAGGAGGAAGAAACTACTCAACTCTACAATTAAATTGCATATTTCTCTAGAAGTCCAGTCCTACCATGTATTAGAATATCAGCTTTTCCATGCAGTGGTCTCCTGACACCCTTCACCACTGTTAATCAGTGTGACAGAGAACCTCTGACTGCGGGTTGAAGGTGTATGCTGCCCTAATAAAGGGCCAAAGTCATTCTTTTTCAGAGAAGGGAAGACAGTCCACAGGGATCTCTTCTCCTTTCCTGTGTGGGATTCTATTGCATCCCCTCCACTCTCACCTTCCATCATTCTCACATTCAACTCCCAGATGCCCTGAATCCTCTCACAGAAACCATCACTGCTCCCCGCCAACAGTTCAGCCCACCTCACCCTGTCACTGGCACTGGCTGAAGACACAGAAGGCACTGGGAGACATGGCTTAGCAAACTCTTCCTGTCTTCTCTTCTGGACTGTTATTCAGCATGGAAACAATGAAGAAACAACCAGGCACTAAGCTTTTACAAAAAGAATGCATTCAAATATTACTTCCACAAGTTTTCCAAGAGTACAAGTAATGGGAAGATAGACCTTGCGTCCCACAGCATACTGGGTAATTGTTGGTGGAGCCTGGTAAATCCCATCTAGAGACTAGGGAATTTTTCCACATTCAGGTGAAATTCAAAAGAGTCATTGCCTAGAGAACAAATTAAACTTATTAGCAGCAGAAAATAATTGCAAATAACACACCCTTCACACACAAAGCCACCAAACTCAGTAGTAAGCATTGGTAGTTGCAGCTGGGAGGTTGGAAAGGAAACAGAACTGTCAGGGTCCTGAAGGTGCCTAGTGTGTAAGTTGCGTGATGACAACAGAGAACTCTATTATTAAAACAACACACAAAAAATTCTTCTTCTGACTCAAGTTCTGTTTCTAACTCTACAAATGTGCTTGTATGTAAGTTGAGGTTGGAGGTCCCAGCCAAGGCAGCTGCCCAGAGCCCTTTTCTTCTTTTCTTTCTTTCTCTTTTTCTTTTCTTTTCTTTTCTTTTCTTTTCTTTTCTTTTCTTTTCTTTTCTTTTCTTTCTCTCTCTCTTTCTTTCTCTCTCTCTCTTTCTTTCTCTCGTTCTTTCTTTTCTTTCTCTCTCTTTCTTTCTTCCTTTCTTTTCTTCCTTTCTCTTTCTTTCTCTCTTTCCTCCTCTTTCCCCCTCTTTCCCCCTTTTTCCCCCTTTCCCCCTTTCTCTCTTTCTCTCCCTCCCTCCCTCTCTCTCTCTCTCTCCCCCGCCCCCCTTTATTTTTTTGTGTAATCTTGGCTGGCCACAGCCAGCAGTATCTAAGTCTCCGCACCGCAGTTCCTGGCTGTCCACTTCAGGCTTCCGGACTGGAAGGACAGCCAGCGATGAAACGCCCCTGGTGAGGCTCAGGAGTCACTGGCCACAGAGACCCAGCCCGACTTTCCCATCGTACTGAGATCCTGCTGGAAACTCTGCCGCAACATGAGCTCCGCAGCCCGGTTCTGCGCCTCATGTCCCGTGCTGCTGTTTCTGGGGTTGCTGCTCCTGCCAGTTGTGATCGCCTTCCCCAGAGGTGAGAGCAGAAGCAAGGCTGTGAGGGCCGCCAGCGGCGAGGGGGAGTCCGGGAAGCCCTGGGGCTGGGGAGTCCTCTAGGATCATGATCGCAGCTACACTTAACCGAGCGCCTGCTGACTGTCCGGGCACAGTGCCAGGAGCTGCACCTGCACCTCGCACTTGGTCAGCACAACTTCTGTCTGAGGGAGGTATGATTTACGGCTAAGGAAAAGAAGGCTGAAGGTAGTGGAGAAAGTCCCTAAAGTACCTCTGGCTACTCATGGAGTCACCATTCCGTCCCCTCTTCCGCTCTTACCCCCTCCCTTTTCCCCTCAGCTGCAGCTGAAGAAGATGGGGACCTGCAGTGCCTGTGTGTGAAGACCACCTCCCAGGTCCGTCCCAGGCATATCACCAGCCTGGAGGTGATCAAGGCCGGACCCCACTGCCCCACTGCCCAACTGATGTGAGTCCTTGCACTGTATCATTCAGTGCCCCAGCTCCGTGCCTCCTCTGCCCATCCCTCTCCTTTTTAATGCCATTTGCAAACCCAAGGACTGAAGGTCACATCTCCTCTTTTCCTTGCCAGAGCCACGCTGAAGAATGGGAGGAAAATTTGCTTGGACCTGCAAGCCCCGCTGTACAAGAAAATAGTTAAGAAACTTTTGGAGAGCTAGCTACTAGCTGTCTAAGTGTGTGCATTTGCTATGTAACATACTTTTTTTTTTCCAGTTTCAATCTAACTGTGAAAGAACCTCTGATATTTGTGTTATCCTTATGATTTTAAATAAACAAAGTAAATCAAGTTGTAGTATAGTCAAAATACTTCTTAATAATAGTGCAAAAATTGTATTGACACATAATTTCATGGAAGAAAAAAATTCCGGTATTTTAAGCAAAAAGTATTTTGAAGGAAGGTTTGAATACTGATTTTGCTTGGTGTTACATGTTGGCTGATACATATTCATGCATTTACATGATTGCAGTACTTTATAGCTACAATTTACCTGGACTATTATTATTACCTTTGCCAATAAATATTAGTAGCACTTATGCATTACTAGATGGCTTTTAAAAAAACTAAGTAAATAAATAAATCTCTGCTTTTATGCCCACAAATTCTGGAAACGAGGACAGGTACTACATACTGATGTTTTTATTCATCCCTCAGGAAGGCACTGCTCTACTCTGGGGAGAAAGGAAGTTGTTGCAATGTTGGTATATTAGTTATCTATGGCTTCTGTAACAAATTAACACAAACTCAGTGGCTTAAACAATACAAATTTATTATCATGCAATTCTAGGGGGTCACAAATCCCAAGTGGGTTGAACATGCTAAACTCAAAGTATGATCATAACTATGTTTCTTCTGAAGGCTCTAGAAGAGAATCTATTTCCTTTCCTTTCTCAGCTTCTAGAGGCATCTACATTCTTTGGCTTATGGCCCCTCCAATTGATTTTCAAACTGCATCATTCCAACCTTTGCTTCCATTGTCACATCTCCCCTCTCTCCTCTGACCTTTCTGTCTCTAACTCTACCTACCTCTCATAAGGAGCCTTTTGAATACATTGGAACCACTTGGATAATCCAGAAACCTTTTCCATTTCTAGATATTTAATACATCTGTGGAGACTTTTTTTGCCACATTAAACTACATATTCATAGGTTCCAGAGAGTAGGGCATGGGGATCTCAAGGGTAGGGGGCATTATTCACCCTACCACAATGGGTCAGAAGGCAGAGTCTAGCTGAGGAGTGAGAACGCTGCAGCCCTTGCTCATGAGCTAATGTGATTTTTACCCAAGGTGACAATGTTTGTGTAGACACAGGATAAAAATCCTAAGAGAAAATAGAACATGGTGCCACTGGTGGTGGAAAGGGTAGGTTTTTAGGATGACAAACTAATTAGGATAAACATAATTTATAGATGCTTAGGAAATGCCAGAATATCATCTAAAATTCCCACACCCACATTGCAAGTTAGAGAGTATTATTCCCAATATAGAAATGAACTGACAGTCTCAGGGAAGACACAACTTGCGAGAGGCTGAGCAGATAAGTCTGCCTCCCAGCTCCCTGCTCTTGCTTTCACATTCTTCTGCCTTTCACACAGGCAAGTGGCCTGTTAGCTAATTCTTCAGACAGACACTGTTCCATGAACTAGCTCTTGAAGGGGGAGTAGGAATTTGCCAGGGGGACAAAGGGAAGACAGGAACTGTCACCAGATGAATAATATGTAAAAAGGACACTAGATAATTAGGTCATTTGCATGTTTGGACAAGAGTTCATAGTTCTGCAGGGCTGGAATATCTATGGAGAGAGAGAGTGAAGCATGGTCTCTCAATTAGTTTTCACCCCCTTGGTGTTTTTCACCTATGATACAACTTATGCACTGCTACCCTTATTATTTATTCAAAACACAGATAGAAATATTTCACTCCCCTGCATAAATCATTCAAGATCCAAAGTCCTTAGCATGGCAGTCTGCACTGTGTTACACTCACTTTCCCACTGTGCCTTAGTTTTCTTATCTGTGAAACAGGGATATTATGAGTGGCTACTTCATAGATGATCATGAGGACCAAAGTCAATCAATGCTGGAATGTAGGTGCCTCATAAATTACTGCTTAAGAATTACCTTGATCTAACTATACTGAGAACACTTTTAAGTTACCACCTTTATCAGCAAGGGCATGGGAAGATGGCTTTCCTGCTGGGAAAAGCTCAAGTCACACAGCAGCTCTCTGTTGTTTCAATAGTCATGGAGTGATAAAGTTTAAATTTACTCAAACTCCTTGTTATTTGTAAGCAGTCATCAGAAAATGTCCACAAACTAGACACTTACTGCTTAGTCATGGGCTCTATCAATAAAACAAAACCACCAAAGAATATCTTGTTCTTGGAAGCTGTTCTGCATTTTTGCAATTTTTCATTTTTTTCTTCTAAGGATTGTGGTAAAAATAGCTTCTTCTGTAATGTATAAAACATTGAAGGTTTAGTTGGTTTTAAATATATATCCATATTTTTCTCTTTATAAAAGGCAATTCTTTTATTGCAAAGAGCAGAAAATATAGATGAAATAAAAATATTTTTCATAACCTGTAATTTCACCACTCAATTTTTTATTTTTGAAAATCTTAGTCATTTGATATCCTTGCAAGTTGAACTGCTAGCTTTTAATAAAGTATTTATTTGTAAATACCATAAAGAAGAACACTTAGTAATTTACTTAATTATATTGCTATTAGTTAGGGAGCATTGCTGTCCAAATTTTAAGAGTATGAAAGCATGTCCCAGGGTAATATAAAATATTTTCCTTGGCTGGAGAACAAATGACTAACTCATGTGATACTGCATTCACTTATACATATATAGTCCTGTGTATATTTATATTCACTGTGTCTATGTGTATATGAATGTATGCATGTTTTTCTACACCTTTACATACATATATACTCACGCACACATAAAACAAGTTTACAATACAATACTTATACCTGCTTTGTACTATGCATCCTGATATTTTATTTTCTATCCTATCCTATCCTATCCTACCATATTCCACTTTTTAAAAGATGTTGGCCACAACTCTATAAAATGATTTTATAATCCACAAATGGATCATGATGTGTAGTATAAAAACACTAATCTAGTTCATTGATTAAAAAGTTAGGTTCTGATGGTCCATATTGGAGTCCACACTCCAAACAAGATGCATGGGGAGTCAGTAAGAACAGGACGCTGAGGACCAAGGAGATAGTTAAATCTCCTGATCTGTAGTTTTCCTTCAATTTCAATCTCCATCCCTGACCTAGGGTTGGAATCTCTGGGAAACCTGGAAAAATAGCTTCTGTGGTAAAGATGTCACACCAAACAGGATGTTGTCTGGACTGTTGGGATTCTAAGTCCTTTTCAGTTCGGGCTACCATTTATATTCATTACCCATCTACTTCAGTCATGTACATTCTAGTTGCTTCCTAATGCAAACTTAATAGAGGACTGAAATACATTGATTTCTAGGAAGACTTGGATAAAAAGCAAGCATGTTCACAATTAATGGACTTAAGCAGATGTTTTATACTTATTTCCTCTTTCCATATGGCTCTTTTCCCTGTGAGTCCTGTAAATGCTGGCATTAGCCCAGTGAGCTTTTGAGTAAGTTTGGGTTATATCTCAACTTTGATTCTGTGTGACCCCAAGTCTCCTTAGTTTCCTTATCTGCAAAATAAGGACAATAAGGTTCACTTCATAGGGCTCTTGGAAGGAATACATCACACTTACAATAAGACTCAGCACGAATTCTGACTCAGAATTGGAACCTAGTAAGTAAATAGGACTTTTATTCCCTTTCCTTGGAGTTTCACCACCAGAGTGTATAAGATTTCCAATAGTGACAGCCACAATCTGTGAGCTAGCAAAAAACCTGTTGAGAACACAACCAACAAGAACTTCCCCTGCTCAGAATCACAATCAAAAGCAAACGAGTTAAGAAGATTTTAACATGATAGATCAAGATGATATTTTCCACTTACAGTAACAAATAAAAGAAAATTAAATACCAAAACCACAATGTTAATGGGCTGTTTATGATGGCCAATTAAAACCATTTTATGCCTGCCTCCTCCACTTAGAAAAACAAGAGTAGTATATAGACAGTGACAATATGAGTACATTAGTGAAGAGATGATGCTGGAATTCAGCAGAGAAGTAGCAGGAGAAACTAAAAGCTGAGAGGAAGGAGAGGCAGCCTCCTTTCCCAGGATAGGCTGGGAGCTGGGAGTGACTTCCTAACACAGAGAAGGGGCAAGTAATATACTTCTAGCAGTTCATATCCCTACTGTGAAATAGTATAATCCTTGCCATGAAAGAGCCCTTTGACCCTCCCAAACCCTGAAACTAACATGAAGACCAGCCAGGAGACTGCCGGATGGAACTGCTGCAGGGAGGGAGCTCACACTAGGTTCCACATTCTTTCTGAGACCTAAGTGGCTACAGCAACTAGCTTCTGCCAATTTCATGCTATGGCATGAAGTTGGGACTAGGGCATTATGAAAACTTGGGTTGTCACTGCTGGGACAGGAGAGCAAGTAGGGATCACTCTCATTGCCAGGGCTAGGAAGTGAGCTAGGCCTGAGAGGCAGCAACTGATACCAGGAAGTGAGTGATCTTAGGTAGGATCATGAGGTGAGTGAAAGCTGCTGCTGGGACTTGGTTGCAAGCTGAGTGAGGGCTCTTGAAGCCAGGGTAGGGGAGGAAAATCCCATAAGGACTAGGGTTTGAAGGGTTGCATGTTCCCCATCTGCCAGCACAAGGATGTGACCAAAGGGATGCCTCACCCTCTTCAGTGGCAAGACCTCAACAAAGCTGCTTCTACCCCTCCCCCCATACACTCTGCCTGGGACCTGAGAATTGCTCTGCTCTTGCCCGCCATGGCTAGTGCCTATTCTCACTATCAGGGTGCCTGAGCACAAGCTATCCAACCTAGCCGCACCCCCACCTCTTCACCAAAGCACATAGCCTGGGGTCCCGGAGACTGTCCAACCCAATCCACCACCCTGCGAACTTAAGTAACTCTTCCAGGGGCCTGGGGTGTGGTCTAAACTCCTAGCTGCTACCACCTCAGCTGGCACCTACCTCCCAAATGGATATCCTGTGGGCCTGGATACTGGTGCACCCAGCCCACTGTAGCCACTGCCAACATCAACACACACTGCTAGTGACCCAGAGAATCTTCTTTCCAGTGCTACTTTGAATGCCCATGTCACACCAACTGCCCAGAGGTCTGAGAACCTGCCCACCAACTGATCTACCATTGCCACTACTGACCTCCAAGCATACTGCCTAGAGGCCCAAGAATTAACACACTGCTAAAAACCAAGACATGTAGCAGTGTCCACTTCCCTAGGGCATAAAGATAGGCATACTCAGTCAACTGCTACCACCGCTGTGGCCTAAAGACTGGCCCACAAAACATGCTAGTCCACAGCAAAATTTCACCAGTCTCCATTAATGACTGTGCCCTAACTCACGAAGGAAATCACAAATACTACTAATGTTGTTTACAGCCAAATAAATCACCCAGAGACTATGTTACTGCCTACCCAGAATCACAGCCAAAGTGCCCTACCCACTGAATACCATAAATACATCTTCAGAAAAAAGTCCTCCTCTACTAAAAGTAAATGTCAAAACAGGAAGAAGCAACTGTTATACTACATGTGTGGACATCAATGTAGGCATGCTGGAAACATAAAAAGCAAGAAAATATGACACTTCCAAAGGAACACATTAATTATCCAGCAATAGATCTTTTTTTTTTTTCCCCCTGAGATGGAGTGTGACTCTGTTGCCCAGGCTGGAATGCAGTGGCATAATCTCGGTTCACTGCAGCTCCACTTCCTGGGTTCAAGCAATTCTCCTGTCTCAGCCTCCCAAGCAGCTGGGACTACAGGCATGTACCACTGTGCCCAGCTAATTTTTGTATTTTTAGTAGAGATGGGGTTTCACCATGTTGGCCAGGCTGGTCTTGAACTCCCGACCTCAGGGGATCTGCATGCCTTGGCTTCCCAAAGTGTTGGGATTACAGGCATGAGCCACCATGCCAGGCCAATAGATGTTAATCAAAAAGAAAATTTCATTTCCCAATAAAGAATTCAAAATATTGTTTTTTAGAAAATATTGACTTTTTTTTTTTTTTGAGACAGGATCTCACTATGTTGCCCAGGGCTGGAGTACAGAAGTGTGATTTCAGCTCACTGCAACCTCCAACTCCTGGAGTCAAGCAATCCTCTCACCTCAGCCTCCCAAGTATCTGGAACTACAGGCATGTGCCATTATGCTTGGCTAATTTTTTTTTTTTTCTTTTTTTGTAGAGGTAGGGTTTCACTATGTCACGTATGCTGGTCTCAAACTCCTGAGTTTGAGAGATCCACTCACCTCAGCCTCCCAAAGTACTGAGGTGTGAGCCATAATGCCCGGCCAAAAACATTGATTTTAAGGGATCTCAGTGATATTCAAGAGAATTCTGAAAAATAATACAAAGAAACTTTTAAAAATTCAGAATATGAATGAGAAATTTATCAGAGATAGATATTTTCAATAAGAACCAAATAAAAAGTTTAGAACTGAAGAATCCATTAAAGGAAATACAAATGATATTTGAAAGGGTCAACAGCAGACTAGATCAAGCAGAACAAAGAATCTTAGAACTTGAAGATAGGTCTCTTGAAATAATCCAGTCAGACAAAAGTAAAGAAAAAATAATAATAAAGAAAGAGCAAAGCCTTTGTGACATTTGGGACAACATAACATGACAAGATAAACAAATTAGCAGTATTACTAAGGGTGAAGAAACAAAGATTAGAAAACCTACTTAATGAAATAATAGATGGAAATTTCCAAAGTCTAGCAAGAGATTTTGACATTTAGATACAAGTGACTGAAAGAATCCAGGTAATACAATGCAAAAAGGTATTCGCTATGGCTGTCTAACATCAGTTATTTTTTTACTTTTTAATAACAGTCATTTGAACCGCTGTGAGATGGTGTCATATTGTTGGTTTGATTTTCATTTCTCTAATATTTAGTGATTTAGCCTTTTTTCATATGCTTTTCAGCCACATATATATCTTCTTTTGAACAGTGTCTGTTTATGTCATTTACCCGCTTTTTAAGGGAGTTGTTTGGCTTTTGCTAGTAAATTTCTTTAAGTTCCTTTTAGATTCTGGATATTAGACCTTTGCCAGATGCACAGTTTCGAAATATTTTCTCCTATTCTGTATGATGTCTATTTACTCTGTTGATCATTTCTTTGCTGTGCAAAAGCTCTTTATTTTAATTAGATCCCATTTGTTAATTTTTGCTTTTCTTGCAATTGTTTTTGGTGTTTGTCACAAATCTTTTCCCATTCCTATTTCCTGAATGTTATTGAATTTTATCTTCCACGGTTTATATAGTTTTAGGTTTTATATTTAAGTCTTTAACTCATCTTGAGTTGATTTTTCTATCTGGTCTAACGAAGGAGTTCAGTTTTGATCTTCTGCATATGGTTTGCCAATTATCCCAGTACAACTTACTGAATAGGGAGTCATTTCACCATTGCTTGGTTTTATCAGGTTTGTCAATGATCCAATGATTTTAGATGTGCAGCACTATTTCTGGCTCTCTATTCTATTCCATTGGTCTATAGGTTTTGTTTTGTTTTTTAAACCAGTACCAGACTGTCTTGGTTAACATAGACTTATAGTATAATTTAAAGTTAGGCAACAAGCTACCTCCAGCTTTATTATTTTTGCTTAGGGTTACCTTGGCTATCCAGGCTCTTTTCAGCTTTTATATAAATTTTAAAATAGTTTTTCCTCGTTCTATGAAGTAAGTCTTCGGTAGTTTGACAGAAATAACATTGAATTTGTACATTGCTTTGAGCAGTTCAGCCATTTTAACAATATTAATTTTTCCTAACAATGAGCATGGAAAGTTTTTCCATTTGTGCCATCTCTGATTTCTTTGAGCAGAGTTTTGCAATTCTAAGTGTAGAGATCTAATAGTATTCCTACGTATTTTATTCTTTTGTGGGAATTGTGAATGGGATTGCACTCCTGATTTGGCTCTCAGCTTGACTGTTGTTGATGTACAGGAATGCTAATAATTTTCACAATTGATTTTGTATCCTGAGATTTTGCTGAAGTTGTTTATCAGCTGAAGGAGATTTTGTGCCAAGATGATGAAGTTTTCTCGATACAGAATCATGGCATCTACAAACAGGGATAGTTTAACTTTCTTTCTTCCTATTTGGATGCCTTTTATTCTTTTTGTTGCCTGGTGAATACTATGTTAACTACAAGTGGTGAGACAGGGCATCGTTGTGTTTGTTTTAAAGGAGAATGCTTCCAGCTTTTGCTCATTCATGTGATGCTGACTGTGGGTTTGTCATAGATGGCTATTATTATTTTAAAATATGTCCCTTCAATATCTATTTTATTGAGAGTTTTTAGCATGAAAAGATACTGAATTTTATCAAAAGCTGTTTCTGCATCTATTGGAATAATCATGTGGGTTTTATCTTTAGTTCTGCTTATGTGATGAATCACATTTATTGATTTTCATATGTTGACCCATCTTTTATCCCAAGGATAAAGCCTACTTGATCATGTTGTATAAGGTTTTTGATGTGCTGCTGGATTTGGTTTGCCAGTATTTTGTTGAGGATTTTTGTATCAACGTTCATCAAGGATATTGACCTGAAGTTTTCTTTTTTTGCTGTGTCTCTGTCTTTTGGTATCCAACTGATGCTGGCCTCATAAAATGAGCTAGAGAGGAGATCCTTTGTCAGTATTTTTGGAATAATTTTGGTAGAAATGCCTTTTCTTTACACATGTGGTAGAATTCTGCTGTGAATCTGTTGGGTCCTGACTTTTTTTGATTGGTTGACTTTTTGTTACTGATTTGATTTTGGAACTTATTATTGGTATGTTCAGGGATTAGCATTTTTCCTGGTTTAGTCTTGGGAGGGTGTATGTGTCCAGGAATTTATTCATTTCTTCTAGATTTTCTAGTTTGTATGCATAGAGGTGTTCATAGTAGTGTATGATTTTTCTTTCTGTATTTCTGAAGGGTCAGTGGTAATATACCCTTTGTTAATTCTAATTGTATTTATTTGGGTCTCCTATCTTTTCTTCCTTATTACTTTACCTAGTGGTGTATCTATTTTATTAATGTTTTCAAAAAAACAACTTCTCGATTTCTTGATCTATTGTATGGTTTTCTGTGTCTCAATTTCTTTCAGGTCAGCTTTAATTTTGGTTATTTCTTGTCTTCTGCTCTCACTGGGGTTGATTTGCTCTTGCCTCTGTATTTCTTCTGGCTGCGATGTTAGCTTGCTAGTTCGAGATCTTTCTAACTTTTTGATGTAGGCATTTAGTGCTATAAATTTTCCTCTTAATACTGTCTTAGCTGTGCCCCAGGTATTCTGGTATGTTTTATTTTTGTTTTCATTGCTATTAAAGAACTTCTTAATTTTCGCTTCAGTTTTATTATTAACTCCAAAGTCATTCAGGAGCAGGTTGTTTAGTTTCCATGTAATTTTCTGGTTTAGAGTGACTTTCTTTGTATTGATTTCTATTTTTATTGTGCCATTGTCTGAGAATGTGGTTGGTTTTGTTTCAAGTTTTTAAAATATGTTGAGGATTGTTTTACGTCTGATTGTATAGTTGATTTTAGAGTATGTGCCATGTGGCAATGAAAAGAACATATATTCCATTGTTTTGGTTGAAGAATTTTCTAGATCTCTATTTAGTCTGTTTAGTCAAGTGTTGAGTTCAGCTCCTAAATATCTTTGTCAATTTTCTGCCTCAATGTTCTAATACTGTAAATGGATTGTTGAAGTCTCCCACTATTATTGTGTGACAATCTAGGTCACCTTGTGGGTCTCCAAGAACTTTATCAATCTGGGTGGTCTTGTGTTGGGTGCATATGTATTTAGGATAGTTACGTCTTCTTGTTGAATTGAATCTTTTACCATTATGTATACCCTTCTTTGTCTTTTTAGATTTTTGTTGATTGAAATTTTATTTGGCCTGAAATTAGGATTACTACCCCTGCTTTTTTCTGTTTTCCATTTGCTTGGTAGATTTTTCTTCATGCCTTTATTTTGCACCTATGTGTGTCACTGCATGTGAGATGTGTCTCTTGAAGAGAGCATACCAATACGTCAAGGTTCTTTAACCATGGTTCTTTGCCATTCTGTGCCTTTTAATTAGGGCATTTAGCTCATTTACATTAAAAGTTAGTGTTAATATGTATGGATTTGATCCCATCACCATGGTTTTACCTGGTAATTATGCAGACTTGTGTGCTTGCTTTACAGTGTCACTGGTCTGTGTACTTAAGTGTATTCTTTTAGTGGCTAGTATGAATATTTTCTTTCCATATTTAGAGCATCTTTCAGTACCTCTTCTTAGGCAGACCTGGTGGTAATGAATTCCCTCAACATTGCTTGTCTGAAAAGGATCCTATTTCTCTTTCACTAATGAAAATTAGTTTAGTTGGATATGAAATTCATGGTTGGAAATTTTTTCTTCAAGAATATTGAATATAGGCTCCCTATCTCTTCTGGCTTGTAGAATTTCTGCTGAAAAGTCCACTGTTAGCCTGATGGGATTCTCTTTGTAGGTGACCTTACCTCTCTCTCTATCTGCCTTTAACTTTTTTAAATTTTATTTTGATATTTGAGAATCTCAAGATTATGTGTTTTCCTAATTTCTTGCTTTCTCTCTGGCTCTTTTGGGGACATCAATGAGTCATAGATTTGGTCTCTTCATATTATTCTATATCGCTGTGATATTTTGTTCATTCTTTTTTATTCTTTTTGCTTTATTTCTGGCTGACTGAGTTATTTCAGAGTCAACCTTCAAGCTCTGAGATTTTTTCCTCCACTTTGTCTATTCTGCTGCTAATACTTGTGACTGCATCACAAAATTCTTGTAGTGTATTTTTCAGCTCTATCAGATGATCTTTTTAAAAATATGATTTAATCTATTAGCTCCTGTATTATTTTATTGTGATTGTTAGATTTTTTTTGTATTGAATTTTAATGGTCTCCCAAATCTTGATGATCTTCATTCCTATTCATAATCTGATTTCTATTTTTGTCATTTCAACCATTTCAGCCCAGTGAAGAATCCTTGCTCAGAAACTAGTATAGCCATTTGCAGGGAAGAAGACAACTCTGGCTTTTTTGAGTTGCTAGAGTTCTTTTATTTGTTCTTTCTCATCTGTGTGGATGGATGTACCTTTAACTTGGTATAAATTGAGGAACACTAGTAGACTTCTTTTTTAGATGTTTTCAGAAGGCCAAAGCTTTTTGCAGGGTCTTTATTTTTAGCTGAATTCCTGTCATTGATATCAGAGGGAGGTATAATAGCAAATTATTTTTGGTGTTGAAGTTTTGGGCTGCAATCTGGTAGGTGGTACTTAGTGTAATGGCCAGTAGGTAAGATTTTACTCAGTCATGTGGCTTCTCTGTGTTTCCTCTTGACTATAGCCATGCTCCTTCTCAGCACGCTGAAAGTGAGAGCTCCTCTCTTACTTAAATGCTGGCTCAAGATGACAATTTAACACTCCTGGGCTATGTATCTCAGCTCTGGGGCAATGTCAGGCTTTATGTTCCCTCCCAAGCTTAGAGGTAACAGGTGAAAGGAACTTAGCAGTGGTTGTGATAGAAAGTCTTTCACTTATCTTGTGGGGCTCCACCCAGAGAGGTGTGGAGCTGGAGCTGCTATCAGTCAGTGTGATCAACCTTAAACCTGGGTTGAGGCAGCTGTACTGTGAGCCCAAGCCAGGGAGACATACCTTGTGACAAGTGGGTGGGAGGGACAGAGGGGAGACAGACCAGTAACCTCTCCATAGGGCAACTAAAGCTTGCTCAAGGTGTGGATGAAGCACTAAGGGTCTTTGCTCATTCCCCAGGGCAAGGGCAGTACCACTGCAGTGGCAGTGGTAGAGGGGCTTTCAGTAGCCTCTGGGAGCTCCATCTCTGAGAACCATATAGCCACAGTTCCTGGGAATGTTCAGGCAGGGGGTGAAGTGGCTGCACTGCTAACCTGAGCTGAGGACCCCCCTTGTTGGGAACCTGGGGACTGAGGGTTTACAAGGACAAGAGACTGGATTCCTCTCTGTATGGTGACTATGGTGTACTGTAAGCTTAGGTGAAGCCCTCAGGCTCACTGTTTCTTCCCCAGCCTGTGAGCAGAAGAGACAGAACATTGTTGTGACAGTGGCAGAAAGGAACATTGATTGCCCCTTGGAGGCCCTTCCCAGGAAATTCAGAGTCACTACCGGTGGATATTCTCAGCTGTTTGTGGGACATCTAAATTGTGGACCTGAGCAGGGCGCCCTGCCTGCTGAAGAGTGGGTGCTGGGGACTCACAGGGAAGACAGACTGAACTCCTCTCAGTATGGTGGCTGTGGAGTGCTCAGGTGCCAGTGAAGTGACTAGGCCTTTTGTTCCTTCCCCAGCCCAAAGGTGGTTGGTTAGGATGGTACCACTGCAGCTGCAATGGCCAAGAGGTTGTGGGTTGACTCTGAGATATCCTTCTCAGAGAAATGCTGAGCTGCCTCCAACTGAAGTGTTCAAGTAGGGGCAGGGTGGTCATGTTGGAGTCTAAGGTTAGGAGGCCTCACCAGTTAAGGAGAAGTTGGGATGAGAACCTGCATGTAGAAGAGTCTGGCCACTTTTCGATGAAGCAGCTGCACTGTGCTGGGGTTACATGCCAGTCGCTCTTCACCACATACTCTCTGGAGCCTGAAGGCAACAATAGTGAGTGCTGTGAGAAAGCAAAGGTGGCAGCCTACCACTCCCTTTAGGAGATCTGTCCCATGGAAATGCAGAGCTGCTACCAATCTGAGAGCCCTGATGGGAAGTGGTTGGCGTCCCAGGTTGGGAGCTCCCATCCACTGAGGATAAATATGGGAGTCTGGCCATTTTTCTGTAGGACAACTGTGCTGTGCTGGGGGTTTGCGCTAGTCCCTAGTCACTAGAGGCTCTCCAGAGCCTGAAGACAACAACAGTGAGGGCTGCAAGACAGGAAAGTTGCTTCCCCCTCGCCCTGGAGCTCTGTCCTGGGGAAGTTCAGAGCTGCTACTGGCCTCAGAACCCCAGTGGTGAGAGGCTGGAGTCCTAGGCCAGTAGGTCTCATTTTGTGAGGTGCAGTGGAAGTGAGGCCTGTAGACAGTTGCTGCTCAACCCCCTGGATTGGGCTTCTTTCCTGGATGTGCATAAAGGAGTCTAACCTCCCCCTCTGCCAGAGCTGATGCTGGGATGCTGGGATGCCCACTAATTCTGGGATGCCTAGGGATCAAAGGCTTTTCGTACTTTGGCTATGCCTCAGCAGTGGCTCTGCTGAGACTCCCATAGCTTTGCATATCAGTCTGAAGGTTTTGGTGGGATGATCTCACAAGGGCATCTCCTGAGACCAGGACTTGCAAAGGTCTATGGACCAAGTGCGTGTCCCAGGGTTTCTCACTCTTTCACCATTTTCCAGTAGTGGGGGAGCCTCCTCTGGCTCCATGCCACTGTCAGGTAGGCATTCATCTATTCTTTCTCCTCTGTGTTCTCCTTGGGTTGAGTTGTTTGTTTGATGACTCCTAGTGTGCCCACCTGGGTGTTTCAACTGAAGATGTAGTATTTATTCAGCACTTTTTCTTCTCTTTGTGAAAGTAGTGCACACTAACTGCTTCTAGTCAGCCATTTTGGCGATCACGTAAACTAAAACTTTTTAAGAATATTTTCCCTCCCTCTTACCATTGAGAAATGGCAGATTAATTGAATGGATTTGATCTCCTTGACAGGTAATATTGTCATAGATGTGAGTTTTATATCCATTCACATAAGTACTTCTGTGGCTTTTTAGATCCTTTTAAAGTTAGAGGGAAGAAAGAAGGTAAACAAGACTCATGGAAACCTGGCATCTCACAGTAAAACTGGATTATTTCAATTACTGCACTTCTAAACTCTCTGTATCATACTTCTTCTCCATACTGAGTATTGAAAGGATGAATCAATCTTCATTTACGAACAATAAAAGAAAGGTATGATGGAATATGAATATGGTTGCAGGATAATATTCAGTCACAAAACATTTACAACAGCAAGTTGAAAGCATTATATTGCTTTATGTGTCAGAGCATCTGGACATTTTGTTGGTGTAGGAGTTTGTCCTTACAGAAAGTATTAAGCTATTTCATCAGACGTAAACATCTTATGACCATGGGTCATAACTGGCAAAGAATGTGCCTTGCTAGTATCAGGGCACTTGAACATTTTCTTGTTGTAGGAGTTTGTTCTTACAGCATTATTAATCTCTTTCATCAGCCATAAACATCTTACGACCATTGGTCATGTCTGACAAGGTATGTGCCTTACTAATTTTAAGATGGAGATGATTTTAAAATGGTGTGACCCTGGGTCTCCTATGCTTCCCAAACAAATCATCAATAACAATATATAAGAGATAAATAAAGGATCAAAGAATGTATAAACAACCAGAAAACAATTAACAATTTGACAGGGCCTCACATATCAATAATAACCTTGAACACAAGTGGATTAAATTCTTCTGTTAAAAGATATAGAGTGGCTGAATGAAATTAAAAGCATGATCCAACTATATACTACTTACAAGAAACTCTCCTTACTGGTAAAGACACATACAGACTAAAGTAAAGAGATGAAAAAACATATTCCACACAAGTGGAAACAAAAAGTGAGCAGGAGTAGCTATATTTATGTAACATGGACTTTTAGTCGAGAACAGAAAAAAAAAAAAGATGAAGAAAATCATTATATGACAAAGGAATTAATCCAGTGAAAGAATATAACAATTCTAAATATATATATATATATATATCACTATATATGTAACACTTTATATATATATATCTGTAACACTAGAGCACACAGATTCATAACGCAAATATTACTAGTGCTAAAGGGAGGATGGAAACATAATAGTGGGGTCTTTACCACCTCATATCAACATTACATAGATCATCTAGATGGAGCATCAAAAAATAAATATTGGATTTAAACTATATTTAGGGCATATGAACCTAAGAGACCTTTACAGAAGACTCTCCAACAGTAGCAAAATGCATTCTTTTTATCAGTACATGGAACATTCTCCAGAATGGAACATATGTTAGGTCACAAAATACGCCCCAACAAATTGTTAAAAGTCAAAATCATATCAAATATCTTATAGATTAAAATGGAATAGAATTAAAAATCAATACAAAGGAGAATACTGGAAATAATACAAACACATGGAAATTAAACAACATGCTCCTAAATGACCACCGAGTCAAGAAAACAGTTAAAATGAAAATTTGAAAATTTAAAAATTCCATGAAAAAAATGAAGATGGAAATACAACATACCAAAACCTGTGGTATATAGCAAAAGCAGTGCTAAGAGGCAAGATTATAGCAATAAATGCCTATATTAAAAAGGAGAGATTGGGAGGGCAATTTGACCGACTAGATACAGCTGGGTCAAACAGCTCCCACTGAGGAACTGAGATGACTAGCATGCTCCTAACAAATCTGCAGAGGGAAGGAACAGAGTATGGGTGGATAGAAGACACAGAAGCTGGGCTGAAGGGGGAGAAAGCTGGGAACCCTTACATGGGGCTACAGCACACCCAGACTCCTTCCTAGCTCCCAATGGCTCCAGGAGAATGGGTGAGTTGAACTGGTAAGGAGCAACCTGCTTTCCCCACAGGAGTCTGGAAACCCAGTAGGAGGAGACCTCTTTACCATCACAGACACTTGAGTTGGCAGGGAGAGTTGCTTAAGGAAGTGGTAGGGGCAGCAAGTCAGAATAGATAGCAGATTCCATTAATACCCTAAATATGATCATTCAAATTGACATAAAAGGAAAACATGTTAAAGCATATTAATTTCCTGCTTAGTACTAACTAGGATTTAAAAAAGATACAGACTTTCTCATGAGAGCGTATTTTAAATAATCATTAACTGCAGATGTCATTGGAGTCTTCAAAATTGTGTAGTTCCACTTCCAGGAAATAAAAAGGCAAAAAGTTCATATCTTTATCAACAGATTTTTTACATTGTACAATCTCCATTCCTCCCAAATAAACTGGAAAACTAAATTCTACTTTCTTATTAGCTTGTAACTGACAAACATCACTTTGATAAGTTTCTCTTTTCATTCTTCAATGAAAAGGGAGAAGACAACAAAAGTACTCTTGAGATTGTGGTGGATGAGAAACACTACAGTCCTGAGTGTACCAAGGTTTGAAATCAGAAATGCCTACTGAGATCTCACATTCTTTGGCTATCTGCCCTTACAAAGTTTATCCTTTTTTTTATGCATTTAACATTACATAAAAGAGAAACCAGGTCTAAAGAAATTTTTTTTTTTTTTACTTTAAGTATAACAAAAGCTGTGAAATATCTAAAATTAAACTAGGACATGCATGCAGTTTGTCATGTGTCAAAGAAGCCCATTTCTAGACTCATTAAAAATGTCCAGTTGATACTTGAAGCTTCTTGCTGTAGCTGAAAGAAATAATGTAAGTAGGAATCATGAGGCAAAAATAATAGTCTCTAGTAGTAGTTTTCAGAGCTGAAGTGCTTGCAAAATTTACCAGACTAACAATATAGGAGACCAATGGTTTGGACATTATTCTTAAATGGTGAAGGAAAAAAATTACCATTTTCAGGATTCCATTCTAGTAACTGCCTCAAAAAAAAAGTATTTGACATTGGAGCGTGAGTAGGGCATAAGCTAAAATGTGTAGATTGATTTTTGAAGTCAATGACATCTATAATAAGCAATGACACATGACTAGCATTAAAAATACTTTGATCATGCTAGATTATTGGGAAGTCTTTTATATACTTGGACAAAGAACATTCAAAAGTTGCAATATAATGTAGCAGGCTTACAAAGATTTTTAATTTGCACAATATGTCATAGATGTATAAGATCGTATAGAAACATATACTATATGAAAACATTAATAGATGCTTTATAAAAATAATATTTAATATTAAAGATTGTATAAAGCATATATATGCATATGTATACTATTTGCATGTGTGCATACATACATATACACACACACACAAAGGTTTAGGAAGAGTAACAAAATAAACCAATGTGCCCATTTCCATGTTTAAGATAAGAACATTAGCAGGATACTGGAAGTACTCTCTGTACCCATTCCAAATCTCATCTTTCTCCTTTTCTGTCACACTCCTTGCACCTTAACCCTTAACTTGAACTCAGTGTCAGTCATTCCCACTTATATTAGTGCAAAACAACAGTATGTAAAATCCTAAATAATTGATTATTAATTTTATTTGCTTTAAACTTTGGAAAAATGAGCTAATGCTACATAGATATGATCTAATTTTGTCATTTAGGAACTTATTTGTGAATTTCATATAGGATGGTTTATTTCAATCAATGACTGCTATTACATTTTGTGGCAACACAAATACTTATCTGGTCCACTGCTGTGTGGACATTTGAGTTGCTTACAGTTTTGCCAGTGTTAATAGCATAGCTCTCAACATTTTTTGTGCTGGGTCCTGGATATATAAGTCCTAGAGCTACTTTAGGATATATATGTAGGGTGGAATTACTGGCTTATATGGCATGCATATATTCAACTTTACAAAATCATACAAAATTATTTTCAAAATGATTGTACTCATCTACCACACCTACAAGCAATTCATGAAAGTTTCTTTTCCTCCACCCACTGGCCATCCCTTGAAATCATCAGACTTTTAAAACTGTTGCTAAATTACTATATAATGGTATCATATAGTAATTTTAATTTACTTTTTCCTTATTATAAATGAAGGTGAATATCTTTTCACCAAGATATCTTGATTTCACCAAACCAAGATTTATGAACCATTTGTAATTGGTCCTCTGTGAAACTTCTTTCTTTTATCCACTTGTTCTGTTGTGCTATTAGTTTTTTCATAAAAGTTTAAAAAATATTTTGGATAATCATTTGTCACTTATATATGTGACACAAAGTTGTCTCTGCAGTGTGCTTTAAAGTGAATTTTCTATGATATGATTTTTTCTCTTACGGCTAATCTCTTCTCAGAATCACAAAATATTCGACTTTGTGTTCTAAAAATTAAGTAGATTCGTCTTTCTTACTTAGAACTAATCTACTCAGAATTAATTTTTCTCTATAATGTGAGGTAGAAGTTTAATTTTAATTTTCATATGGATTACAAATTGGTGCAGTATCATGTGTCGAAATGTTAATCATTTTTCAATCTCTGTGATAAATCAAGATTTCTTATATGTGTAGTTTGTTTCTAGACTTTGTTTTTTTGCTCATTGGTCAATATGTCATATCTACATGCGTGCTATACTATCCTAATCACTATATTATTATAAAATTTCTTGATAACTGAAAAGGCAAGTCTCCCAACATTGTTTTTCTTCTTTAGGAGTCACTGATCTCTTCTCAGTTCTTTGATATACACCTTAGAATTAGTTTGTCAATATGTAACTTTTGAATTAAACTGTACTGATGTAATAGATCAGTTTCAGGAGAGATAGTTGATGCATGTTTAAAATATTAACATTTTATGATATAGCCCATAAATTGAGGCCTTTAATATTAAAAAAAGTTTCTCCTTGTACATTGTTTAACTTGTTTCTAGAGACTTTGTATTTGGCCACTCTTGTAAATAGTGTCTTGAACACTGTATTTTCTGATTTTGTATCTAATTTTTGTATTCATCAGTATTCTAGTAGTGTAAATTATTGTGCATTTTCTACATAGACAATTATACATCCACTTCTAATGGCAGTTTTGTGTTTTCACCCGTCATCAATTTTCATATATTTTTCTAGCCTCACTGTACTGATTAAAATTTTTAGTACATGTTTGAAGGGAAGTGGTGATAGCAGACACTCTTGTTTTGTTCTTGAGAAACTGTCTAAACATTTACCTCTAAGTATAATATTTATTTTAGGTTACTATTATTATTATTATTATTATTATTTTTTTTTTTTTGAGACAGAGTCTCGCTCTGTCCCCCAGGCTGGAGTGCAGTGGCCGGATCTCAGCTCACCGCAAGCTCCGCCTCCCGGGTTTACGCCATTCTCCTGCCTCAGCCTCCCGAGTAGCTGGGACTACAGGCGCCGCCACCTCGCCCGGCTAGTTTTTTGTATTTTTAGTAGAGACGGGGTTTCACCGTGTTAGCCAGGATGGTCTCGATCTCCTGACCTCGTGATCCGCGCGTCTCGGCCTCCCAAAGTGCTGGGATTACAGGCTTGAGCCACCGCGCCCGGCCAATATTCATATTATTTTATATATTTTATATAATATTTATATTATTTTAGGTTAATGTTTATTTGAGGTTGAGAAAATCACCTGCTATTAATAATTTCTTGAGTTCTCTTTTCATATCATAAATCAACATAGAATTTTATTATTTTTACATCTTGGAGTTTCTGCTCCTAAAGAAAGGTGAGGTGGCCATGTCTGCACTAAATGAACTTCTAGGGAATCTTGGAGCCCTGTAGTCTGTGAATAGTGGTTGAAAACTTCAGCATCAATTTAAATGGGCAGTTAAACAGGAATGCAGAATACTTTCCTTTTGATTTGGACAATGTGTGCTTTCCCTACCTAATTATAAATGATGTCTTAATGGGACTCTAAAGACCAAACAAGCAAAAACTGCCTAAAAAGAGTGTTAGAGATAGAATGCTAAATAATATATGGTAAACATTCTATAGGGACAGCTTGGGAGATCCATGTGTAGATTACTAAAGCTAACACAGAACCTTGTACATAGTAGCAAATGTTTTCTGATTTGTTTATTGCTGGAAAAAGTTTTATCATACATTAAAACAGACATTATTCATAGTCAATGGTAGAAAGTGTGGTAGTGCACACAGAGCATTGTATTCTAAATATATGGTTAGAGTAATATTTGAGACAAGTTTATTTTGAAATACATGTATTTTACAGTTGTTAAAACAATAAATAATATTAAATTACTTTATAATTCTATAAGAACCATTTATTAACAGGTGGTACGCCCATTTTTAATTATCAAAATAGTCTCCACAGTCACAATGAAAGATGAAAAATTAGTTTTCTTGAGGCTCTTAAGGAAGTATGAGTGGTGATAATTACCAAAAAAGATTAAAGATAAGTATAATACATGTCAAAATGTCTTGATAATAATTTTTTTCTTTTAAGTAGATTGACATTTAAGCAAAAGCTCTGTTATAGATTTAAATGAATTGATACTTTTTTACATAAAGAGGTAGGATATTCAAAGTGACATACGCTATAATTATCCTTACTATACATATAAATGACAACAATGGCTATATGTTGTCTTATACAGATCAAACGCAGGCCTATTAACTTAAAGAAACTTTTTCCAAAATCTTCTTTGGTGGAAATTCTGTGTCTCCAATATAGTGTCGCCAGAAGCTTACCTCCAGGCACAGTCAACAAATCATTGGGTAGAAATGAGATAACAAGAGAAAACTCTGGAACAAAGATTGAAGTGCAAGCAAATACTTGAGAAGTACAAGGAAGGCCCTCAGGGAAGTAGATGGGAATAATATAAAGATGGGAATGCCACTAATAAAAGTGCACTTTTAAGCTAGCTGCCCTGCCACTGTGGGCCATCAGCTGAGCTCTTGCAGCAGATCTTCTTAGAGGAAAATCTGAGTGATGTGCCTTCATGGCTGCCAGAGACAACAAGTCTCATATTTGGGAATCTCAGCAAAATTACATGCAGAATAAATAAAAACAATTCAACACCTTGTCGCCTTGTAGTGAAACATCAGAATACAGAGAACAAGGAGAAGATCTTAAATTAATATAATCTTATGGGTGAGTGTTCTAGGGAAGAGGTGTGGACAAAGCCAGTTCATCCAGTCTTTGGACAGTGTATTTAATAACTTTATTCATGCTTTACAAAACTGAATTGATTTGGATTTTTTAATAATATAGATGCAAATAATAGGTCTTTTCAGAGCTTATTTAGTCTATTCTTACACCACTAATTAAAGACATACCTGAGACTGGATAGTTAATAAAGGAAAGAGGTTTAATTGATCCACAGTTCAGCATAGCTGAGGTGGCCTCAGGAAACTTACAATCTTGGTGGAAGGGGAAGTAAACATGTCCTTCACATGGTGGCGGCAAGAAGAAATGCCAAGCAAAAGGGGGAAAGCCCTTATAAAATCATCAGCTCTTCTGAGAACTCACTCACTCTCATGAAAACAGCAGCATGGGATAATCACCCCCATAATTCAATTTCCTCCCACCAGGTCCCTTCCATGACACATGGGTATTATGAGAATTACAATTCAAGATGAGATCTGAGTGGGAACATAACCGAACTACATCAGTCACAAACCTCATTTTGAGATGATGTTTATATTTCCAGAGGACTAGAGTGAGAGCAAGGGTTAGTTGTTTATCCATGGATTTATTTTGGAGTTTACCCTCCTTTTTGTTGTGGTCTGATTCTATATACCTAATGACTCTCAATTCTAACATTATCTCACCATAATTTCAAAAACTTAAACTCAAGAGACTATTCACCATATAATATTCTAGATACACTGAGAAATATTATGTTTGTATCACCCATAGCAATGATCTTCTCCTGTTTGTGTGGCATTGTAGGAAGACTGTACATAATTAATAGTTAAAATGCAGATGCAGACATGTTCAATTCACAGATTAGAACTTTGTTAGCTAGGAGACCTTAATCAAGTTATTTAAGTGCTTATAATTTAGGTTTCCTCATTGCTTCTCTGTGGAACTGTATGCCCTAGTTATAGCAGATCACTACTTGGTTCCATGAAATGGCTATTTTCTCTTTTGGCTAGGGGCCTTCCACATGCTGTTCCCTGTAATTGGAACATGTTTTACCTCCTCTCCAACCTTTAGCCTGTTCATCTGGCTTATTTTTACTGAATCTTCAGCTCTTAATTTGTAAATCACTTTCTCCAAGAGACTTTTCCTGAGCCCTTCAAGTACTCATTGGCTAATGAAGCATCATAATAAGAAATATCTCATTTTTACTATGGTGTGCTAGTAAAGGAAATGAACAATGAGAAATCAACTAGCTCGCTCAAGTTTATAAAACCTGTTAATGACAGAACCAAGACATGATGCCAGGATTTTTATCTCCATTCTCTTCCATTATTTCTGTCTCAATTGTTAGTACTTAGCTCCACCCTGGCTACACTCAGCCTCTATGGAATGCCGAGACATAAAGCCCCCAGAGAGAGACTGTCTGAGTATGCCTGGGTAAAGCACATTTCTTCTCCATGAAACTAATGTGAATAAATTCATCAGGACATCTAAGACATCCTGATGCTGCTGCTTGCCAGCAGCTCTGACAGCTTTCCTTTACTGGAACATCAGGTACTATAGTACTAATCTGGGCCAATGCCTGTCTTCTCCACTTTCTTCTCGCTGTCAATGTTAACATGCAACCACAGTAATTTAGTTAGCTCTCCCTAAAGTTCACATAGGGAGCCCAGTGTTCCTCTGTATTTCCATTTTGCTTTATAAACAATTCACTCAGCTATCTAAGCCAGGGAGGGACCTAAGTTTCATCATAGATTGAGCCTCTCTCTTTGCTCCAACTAGAACTCCACCCGGGTTTTAGATCATGCCATTTTGTCTTTTTAACAACTCTCATAAACTCTTCCTCTCCCTTTCCCATGCAATTGCCTTGAATCTGGCATTCACCTGACTATTGATATAACTTCTTAACAAATTTCCCTAGTTCCAGTCACCTGTGTCCTTCAATCAATACTTTCTTTAATTTTTATTTTAAATTGAGGGGAGTGTGTATAGGTTTGTTGAGTAGGTCAGCTTATTTCATGGTGGTTTGTGGCACAGATTATTTCATCACCCAAGTATTAAGCCTACTTCCCTTTAGTTATTTTTCCTGATCCTATTTTCCCTCCCACCCTCCACCCTCCTAGAGGACTCAGTGTGTGTTGTTCCTCATTTTTTAAAAAAATTACACTTTAAGTTCTAGGGTACATTGCACAACGTGCAGGTTTGTTATATATGTATACATGTGCCATGTTGGTGTGCTGCACCCATTAACTCGTCATTTACATTAGGTTTATCTCCTAATACTAGCCCACCCCGTGTGATGTTCCCCTTCCTGTGTCCAAGTGTTTTCATTGTTCAATTCCCACCTATGAGTGACCACATGCGGTGTTTGGTTTTTTGTCCTTGTGATAGTTTGCTGACAATGATGGTTTCCAGTTTCATCCATGTCCCTACAAAGGACACAAACTCATCTTTTTTGTGGCTGCATAGTATTCCATGGTGTATATGTGCCACATTTTCTTAGTCCAGTCGATCAGTGATGGACATTTGGGTTGATTCCAAGTCTTTGCTATTGTGAATAGTGCCACAATAAACATGTGTGTTCATGTGTCTTTATAGCAGCGTGTTTTATAATCCTTTGGGTATATACCCAGTAATGGGATGGCTGGGTCAAATGGTATTTCTAATTCTAGATCCTTGAGGCCCCACACTGTCTTCCACAATGGTTGAACTAGTTTACAGTCCCACCAACTGTGTAAAAGTATTCCAGTTTCTCCACATCCTCCCCAGCACCTCTTGTTTCCTAACTTTTTAATGATTGCTGTTCTAACTGGTGTGAGATGGTATCTCATTGTGGTTTTGATTTGCATTTCTCTGATGGCCAGTGATGATGAGCATTTTTTTCATGTGTCTGTTGGCTGCATAAATGTCTTCTTTTGAGAAGTGTCTGTTAGTATCCTTTGCCCACTTTTTGATGGCGTTGTTTGTTTTTTTCTTGTAAATTTGTTTGAGTTCTTTGTAGATTCTGGATATTAGCCCTTTGTTATATGAGAAGATTGCAAAAATTTTATCCCATTATTTAGGTTGCCTGTTCACTCTGATGGTAGTTTTTATTTTTTGCTGTGCAGAAGCTCTTTAGTGTAATTAGATCCCATTTGTCAATTTTGGCTTTTGTTGCCATTGCTTCTGGTGTTTCAGACATGAAGTCCTTGCCCATGCCTATGTCCTGAATGGTATTGCCTTGGTTTTCTTCTAGGGGGTTTATGGTTTTAGGTCTAACATTTAAGTCTTTAATCCATCTGGAATTAATTTTTGTGTAAGATGTAAGGAAGGGATCCAATTTCAAATTTCTACATATGACTAGTCGGTTTTCTCAACACCATCTACTAAATAGAGAATCCTTCCCCCATTTCTTGTTTTTGTCAGGTTTGTTAAAGATCAGATGGTTGTAGATGTGTGGTATTATTTCTGAGGGCTCTGTTCTGTTCCTTTGCTCTATATCTCTGTTTTGGTAACAGTACCATGCTATTTTGGTTACTGTAGCCTTGTAATATAGTTTGAAGTCAGGTAGTGTGATGTCTCCAGTTTTGTTCTTTTGGCTTAGGATTGTCTTGACAATGTGAGCTCTTCTTTGGTTCCACATGAACTGTAAAGTAGTTTTTTCCACTTCTGTGAAGAAAGTCATTGGTAGCTTGATGGGGATGGCAGTGAATCTATAAATTACCTTAGGCAGTATGGCCATTTTCATGATATTGATTCTTCCTATCCATGAGCATGGAATATTCTTCCATTTGTTTGTTTCTTCTTTTATTTCATTGAGCAGTCGTTTGTAGCTCTTCTTAAAGAGGTCCTTCACATCCCTCATAAGTTGCATACCTAGGAATGAAGTGGGATTTCGTTCATGATTTGGCTCTCTGTTTGTCTGTTATTGGTGCTTAAGAATGCTTATGACTTTTGCACACTGATTTTGTATCCTGAGACTTTGCTGAAGTTGCTCATCAGCTTAAGGAGATTTTGGGCTGAGACGATTGGGGTTTTCTAAATATACAATCATGTCATCTGCAAACA
>NW_012120710.1:5074625-5086479 GCF_000951035.1 Colobus angolensis palliatus | reverse complement strand
CTTGCATCCCAGGGATGAAGCTCACTTGATCATGGTGGATAAGCTTTTTGATGTGCTGGATTCTGTTTGCCAGAATTTTATTGAGGATTTTGCATTGATGTTCATCAGGGAAATTGGTCTAAAATTCTCTTTTGTTGTGTCTCTGCCAGGCTTTGGTATCAGGATGATGTTGGCTTCATAAAATAAATTAAGGAGGATTCCCTCTTTTTCTATTGATTGGAATAGTTTCAGAAGGAATGGTACCAGCTCCTCCTTGTACCTTTGGTAGAATATGGATGTGAATACGTCTGGTCTTGGACTTTTTTTGGTTGGTAGGCTACTAATTATTGCCTCAATTTCAGAGCCTGCTATTGGTCTATTCAGGGATTCAACTTCTTCCTGGTTTAGTCTCGGGGAGTGTATATGTCCAGGAATTTATCCATTTCTTGTAGAGTTTCCAGTTTTACTTGCATAGAGGCGTTTATAGTATTCTCTGATGGTATTTTTTATTTCTTTGGGATCAGTGGTGATATCCTCTTTATCATTTTTTTATTGCATCTGTTTGATTCTTCTCTGTTTTCTTCTTTATTAGTCTTGCTAGCAGTCTGTCAATTTTGTTTATCTTTTCAAAAAAACAGCACCTGGATTCATTGAGGTTTGAAGGGTTTATTTTTTTTTTCTATCTCCTTCAGTTCTGCTCTGAGCTTAGTTATTTCTTGCCTTCTTCTAGCTTTTGAATGTGTTTGCTCTTGTTTCTCTAGTTCTTTTAATTGTGATGTTAGGGTGTCAATTTCAGATCTTTCCTGCTTTCTGTTGTGGGCATTTCGTGCTATAAATCTCCCTCTACGCACTTCTTAAAGTCCCAGAGATTCTGGTATGTTGTGTCTTTGTTCTTGTTGGTTTCAAAGAACATCTTTATTTCTGCCTTCATTTCCTTATGTACCCAGTAGTCTTTCAGGAGCAGGTTGTTCAGTTTCCATGTAGTTGAGCAGTTTTGAGTGAGTTTCTTAATCCTGAGTTCTAGTTTGATTGTACTGTGGTCTGAGAGACAATTTGCTATAATTTCTGTTCTTTTGCATTTACTGAGGAGTGCTTTACTTCCAACGATGTGGTCAATTTTGGGATAAGTGTGATGTGGTGCTGAGGAGAATGTATATTCTGTTGATTTGGGGTGGAGAGTCCTGTAGTGGTCTATTAGGTCCGCTTGGTGCAGAGCTGAGTTCAATTCCTGGATATCCTTTTTAACTTTCTGTCTCATTGATCTGTATAATGTTCACAGTGGGGTGTTAAAGTCTTCCATTATTATTGTGTAAGAGTCTAAGTCTCTTTGTAGGTCTCTAAGGACCTGCTTTTTGAATCTGGGTGCTCCTGTATTGGGTGCATATATATATTTAGGATACTTAGCTCTTCTTGTTGAATTGATCCCTTTACCATTATGATTGAAGATCAATGAATGAAATGAAGCAATAAGAGAAGTTTAGAGAAAAAAGAGTAAAAAGAAATAAACAAAGCCTCCAAGAAATATGGGAATATGTGAAAAGACCAAATCTATATCTGACTGGTGTACCTGAAAGCGACGGGAAGAATGGAACCAAACTGGAAAACACTCTGCACGATATGATCCAGGAGAACTTCCCCAACCTAGCAAGCAGGCTAACATTCAAATTCAGGAAATACAGAGAATGCCACAAAGATATTCCTCAAGAAGAGCAACTCCAAGGCACATAATTGTCTGATTCACAAACTTGAAGTTAAGGAAAAAATGTTAAGGGCAGCCAGAGAGAATGGTTGGGTTACCCACAAAGAGAAGCCCATCAGACTAACAGCAGATCTCTCGGTAGAAATACTTCAAGCCAGAACAGAGTGGGGGACAATATTCAACTACTGGGGGAAGCTGCCCCCGATAATTCAACGTGAGTCCTTTTATATTTTCCCGAAGTGTCGGTCAGTCTGGAAATAAAGGGAAAGAGTACAGAAGAGAGAAATTTTAAAGATGGGTGTCCAGGGAAGACATCACATGTCAGCAGGTTCAGTGATGCCACCCAAGCCACAAAACCAGCAAGTTTTTTTGCTGATTTTCACATGGGAAGGGAGTGTACGAATGGGGTGGGGGTCACAGAGATCACATGCTTCACAAGGTAACAAAATATCACAAGGCAAATGGAGGCAGGGCCAGACCACAGGACTGCGGTGAAATTAAAATTGCTAATGAAGTTTTGGGCACACATTTTCATTGATAACATCTTATCAGGAGACAGGGTTTGAGAGCAGACAACCGGTCTGACCAAATTTTATTAGGTGGCAATTTCCTCATCCTAATAAGCCTGGGAGTGCTACGGGAGACCTGGGTTTATTTCATCCCTTATCTACAACTGTAAAAGACAGACGTTCCCAGAGTGGCCATTTCAGAGGCCTACCCCTAGGCATGCATTCTCTTTCTCAGGGCTGTTCCTTGCTGAGAAAAAGAATTCAGCAATATTTCTCCTATTTGCTGTTGAAAGAAGAGAAATATGGCTCTGTTCTGCCTGGCTCTCAGGTAGCCAGACCTAATGGTTATCTCCCTTGTTCCCTGAACATCGCTGTTACCCTGTTCTTAAGGTGCCCAGATTTCATATTGTTCAAACACACAAGCTCTACACACTATTTGTGCAGTTAACGTAATCATTACAGGGTCCTGAGGCGACATGCATCCTCAGCTTATGAAGATGATGGGATTAAGAGATTAAAGACAGGCATAGGAAATCACAAGAGTATTGATTGGGGAAATGATAAGTGTCCATGAAATCTTCACAATTTATGTTCAGAGATTATTCAGTAAAGACAGGCATAAGAAATTATAAAAGTATTAATTTGGGGAACTAATAAATGTCCATGAAATCTCCACAATTTATATTCTTCTGCCATGGCTTCAGCCAGTCCCTCCATTCAGGGTTCCTGAGTTCCCACATATCTCTGTCTTTCTTTTTATATAAATGTGCCATGGTGATGAAGGCTTGTTCATTCTCTCCATTTTGATGCAGGATTCTTTGACTGGTCCAGCAGACTAAAGACAAGCCAACTAAACAGAGAAATGTAATTCCAAAATTTACTACAGTGGGGCCCCAAATAGACTTAATCCAAGTCATGGGGTTCAGTCCATAAAGATTTTCTGCCACCTCTTCTAACACCTCAACTCCAGGCAGAATGGGCAAGTGAGCTTGAGAGGCTTCAAAAATTTCTTTCTTTAATTTAGTTATGTCCAATGATAAATTATCTTCCCTATCCAGAAGGTGTCTTTTGACCATTTTCCATGAATGATCAGTTTCATTATAGGAACACAGGATGATACAGAAATCCAACGTGTTCCAATCACACTGCATTTGCATGCCATGTTCGAGACTGACTACCCGATCTCCAAGCCAAATAACAGAGTGTCTTAAATCATTAATTTGATTAGCCAATTTTTGATCAATGCCTTGTTGAGAATTTCCCATTTGGGTGGAATTGGCTTGCCAATCATTAACAAAATGAGCCATTTGAATAGATTTCTGTAACACCATTCCAGCAGTGGTGGCCAGTGCAGTGACTGTAATTAGACCCATGATCACAGCAATTAAACTGAAAACAAATCTCTTAGATCTCCTTAGAATTCTCTGCAACACTTCATTAATTAGATGTATTAAGGGGGAAGATTCCCAAGGTCTGGGCAAAGTTACCAGAATCCAGATTCCTTCTTGAGCTCGAACCAATGTTATACTTTTTTGGAGTCAAAATGGGAGTTAATGCAAGTATGTAAATGACAACTAATGCATTGGAAAGTTTGATTTTTCTTTCAAATTTTGATATTTCCCCCTAACAGCATGTGAGGAGGCTTAATACAACTCTGTATGGGAAAAGTCAGATTGGAGGTAAGTAAAGCAGAATGTCTGGATCTATGTTGTTACTGAGAGAGGGGGACGGTAGTGGGGACAACAGACAGAATAGTTTCCCCTTCCCATACCTGTAGTCCAGACATGGCAATAGCCAATTTCCAAAGTTCTGGGTGTTCTGGGCTCAGAATGGGGAGTATGATGCAAGGCCTTGGGCGGGTGGGTGGGGGGGTAAGGCCTTTATCTTCCCACTTTAAGGGAAAGAATGAGCTGAACCTCCTATATAAAGTAGAATGATGATTCTCATTCTCCCAATAAGAAATAAAATAAGTAACCTCCAGGCATTCCTTTCCACCAGAGGAGCAATTGTTTTTTTAAATATCCCTGTGATGCCCAGTCTACTACTAAACCATATGAGTCGTTCTTTAATATTACTGCATGTGAGTTAACACAGTCCTCCCAAATTAAAGTTTTAGATGGACCCTCAAAATTTTTAGGGCATGGTTTTCCTGCAGGTTTATATTGAAAGTATGGAGTATCTCCCATTATTCCCCCTTTCATTTGTTTTAAAGGAGAAAGGGAGAGGCCAGAGACCAAATGTCCCGGTTTTTCTATAGCTGATGTCTCTGGAAGATAAGCAGCCCAGACTTGAGTTTCTAGATGGATACAACCAGCTGCATGTCTGAGGCACAGAGGGGGGTATTTGTAACCCATGGCAACATTAATTGCAGTGCCTTCGTCTCCTGGTTGAGCAGGTCAATGGTCATTTGTAGCTCCAGGCATCCACATCATTAGTGTAGATTTCCACAGGAGTATCTATCTAGGTGAGAGGTTGAATAAGTGGAGGAAAAGGCACATAAGCCCAATAAGAATAATTTTGTGTAGCAGGTAAATCAGTGTGAGTGGAAACTGGCGAGTCAGAAAGTATAAGGAGGAGAGTAATTAAATAAAACCTAGTGTATGTGAGATTTAGTGGTGAAGGAGGAAGAGAAGAACAGAGGGATGTTATTTTTAGGCTAATAGAAATGGTGAGATTTTTAGGTTTGTAAGGAGGAAAAGAAAGGTAATTAGAAGTGAGATTAGTTAGATGGGTCTCCATCACCATCAGGGAGGACTGAATCAGACCCATTGTGATTTGGTATGCCTGCTTCTGAGGAGTTGGCACAGATCTCACCACATCTGAGGGAAGTCTCCAACACGGACATCTTTTCCCTGTGGTTTTTGTTTGATGATGTCCTGGTGAAACACAAGCATATCCTCTTTCCCATCTTAAGTAGAATCAAAGATGATATTGACAGGTTTTTGGGAAATCATGTAAGGCAGTAATCATAGCAGTTAACTCCGCCTTTTGAGCGGAGGTATAAGAGGTAGAAATAACTTGTCTGTAGGACCTACATAACCAGCATTGCCATTACTGGAGCCATGAGTGAACACTGTAACAGCCTCAGAAATTTTCTGACCTTTGGTTAATCGAGGCATCACCCAAGACGTCATTTTTATAAAATCAAACAATTTGTTCTTTGGATAGTGATTGTCAATAATGCCAATGAAATCAGCCAAGTGAATTTGCCACAGTACGGAATGTGGAAAGGTGGTTTGAACTTCTAGCCAATTTAAGGGAACTACAATTAAATTCGGATCAAATCTGGAAATTTGAAGTATTTTACACTGAGCCTGTCCAATTAAGATGGCTATTTGGTCCAGATAAACAGACAAAGTTTTGACACAGAATGAGGAAGAAAACACCACTCCATTAAATCATTATATTGAAATATTAGTCCAGTAGGGGAGTGTAATGAAGCAAAAATCAGAAGCTGAAAAGGATTAAATGGCTGTACTGCAGATAACTGGGCAGTCTGGATTGTTTCCTCTGAATTCCAGTTCTAGTGAAGCTTCAGGGGTCAAAGTCCTGAGACTGTGGAGATTGGAATCTCCCTGCAGCATAGAAAACAAGTTAGAGAGCACGTAGGTCAGAATGCCTAAAGTAGGTCTTTTTTTTTTTTTTTTTTGAGACGGAATCTCGCTCTGACCATCAGGCTGGCTGGAGTGCAGTGGCGCGATCTCGGCTCACTGCAAGCTCCGCCTTCCGGGTTCCCGCCATTCTCCTGCCTCAGCCTCGCCAGTAGCTGGGACTACAGGCGCCCGCCACGGCGCCCGGCTAACTTTTTTGTGTATTTTTAGTAGAGACGGGGATTCACCGTGGTCTCGATATCCTGACCTTGTGATCCACCCGCCTCGGCCTCCCAAAGTGCTGGGATTACAGGCGTGAGCCACTGCGCCCGGCCGGTCTTTTTTTTTTTTTTTTAAATGGAATTTCTATTTATTTATTTGTTTTTATTATTAATATATTTTTTTCCTTTTTAGTATACTTAAAATTCTAGGGTACATGTGCATAACGTGCAGGTTTGTTACATATGTATACTTGTGCCATGTTGGTGTGCTGCACCTATCAACTCGTCAGCACCCATCAACTCGTCAGCACCCATCAACTCGTACATCAGGTAAAGTCCCAATGCCGTCCCTCCTCCCTCCCCCCTCTCCATAATAGGCCCCGGTGTGTGATGTTCCCCTTCCAGAGTCCAAGTAATCTCATTGTTCAATTCCCACCTATGAGTGAGAACATGCGGCGTTTGGTTTTCTGTTCTTGTGATGGTTTACTGAGAATGATTGCACCTAAACCTACCCTGTTTTCTTTTACAGTAACTGGGAGGGGTTTAGTAATCCCTTCACGCTTTGAACCGAGACCAAGCCCGGGAACAAACCCCATGTTTTTCATCATATGCTGACTGGGAGCACTATAAGAGTTATGTGGAATATTAATTTCAGTCCCCAGTATCTTCTGGGCCCTCAAAACTTTTTCCTTGAATGTGTATGGTGAAGGTGGGCCATTGTTTAGAAATTACATTAATCCAGTAAGCGGCCTTTTCACCACTGGAGCCAATTCCAGGGCCACATGTCTTATCTCCTTTGTTTAAAATGATATTAGGTAGTAAAAGCAATTGAGCTTCTTTAACAGTAATAAAAGAAACAGGAGATGGTCCTGGGGCGAGTAATTTATAGAAAGCTCTTATATACACCTTTGTTACTTGTTTTGTGGTAAGAGCATCAAAGCCTAATTGGGCATAAGTATTGGAGAAACTATTGGAGCCTTTGAGCTGAGCCTGAGTAATTAGAATGCCTTTAGTCTGATTTAGCTGAGCCTGCAAATGGGCCTCCTCTGTCCACCTGGTTGAGATGGGGTTAGAACAGCTTTTTGCCAAAAGGTCCCAGTCTAAAGGAAGCAAAATGACCTCAGTACAAAAAGTTTGTAATATGATTTTAGCATAAGGAGAAGGACCATACTGAGTACAAGCATCCTTAAATTCTTTTAAAAAGGTAAGATTGAGAGGTATATAAAAACGCAGACTGGTTGAGGAACCGAAATGACAGGAGGGTGAGGGGCTGTAGTGGATTGGAGAGGATCTGCAAAATTATAGGTAAATTGTAGTTTGGTCCTGAAGCCATTAGTTGGCACAGGAGGTTTGAAGAGAGAAGAATTATCGTATCTATGGTACCGGGCTCTGTAAGTTGCAGCTGTGGGAGCTTCAAATACTGACTCTTCATGAAAATAAGTAAGATAAGTAGGGGGTAACGTCAAGCCAAAGTCACCAGAGTTTGACATTGAATTTTCAGAATTGTTAGGTGAGGGAGGAGTAGCCAAAGGGAGAGGGTGATCAGGTAATGAAGGCTGTGTGGGAGAGGAAGATTGAGGAGGTATTAGGATGGCACGCACCAAGGTCCAATCACCCCAAACAGTGCGGGAGCATAATTCCTTGTCAAGACCAGTTCCCAGAATGTTGTACCAACACAATCCCATACTTTTACATATACAGTTCCTTTTTCGGGAAAGCAAGGACAGTATTTTTCCACCGCCCTGAATAGAGTAACCATATTTTCCATGGTTACTTGAACTCTTACCTGTTTTAACAGGTCTACATCTAAGGTTCCTTTTTCAGGAAACCAAGCACAGAATTTTACCACTGCTTTAAATAGAGTGACCACATTTCCCATGGACACTCAAACCCTTTTCTGTTTTAACCAGAGTTTAAGATAGAAGAGATAAGTAAAATTTTTAGACTCCATGTGACCCATTGTTAACCCGGACCATACACAGACTACTCACCAGTCATCAGGGAGTGGAACAAGTGTTTCTGTGAATGAAACCAATGATGTTTCTGCACACCTACCAAAGGGAATCACGTTCCCACATGCACTTGGGAAAAAGAAAAATACCATGCTTGTGTGCCAGATATCAGTGGAAACCAGCCCCCAATATTCAATGTGGGTCCTTTTCTATTTTCCCTAAGTGTCGGCCAGTCTGAGAAATAAAGGGAAAGAGTACAAAAGAGAGAAATTTTAAAGCTGGGTGTCCGGGGGAGACATCACACGTCAGCAGGTTCAGTGATGCCTCCCAAGCTGCAAAACCAGCAAGTTTTTATTAGTGATTTTCAAAATGGGAGGGAGTGTACGAATAGGGTGTGGGTCACAGAGATCACCTGCTTCACAAGGTAGTAAAATATCACAAGGCAAATGGAGGCAGGGCCAGATCACAGGACCGCAGTGAAATTAAAATTGCTAATGAAGTTTTGGGCATACATTGTCATGAATAACATCTTATCAGAAGACAGGGGTTTGAGAGCAGACAACCGGTCTGACCAAAATTTATTAGGTAGCAATTTCCTCATCCTAATAAGCCTGTGAGAACTATGGGAGAGTGAAGCTTATTTCATCCTTTATCTACAACTGTAAAAGACAGAAGTTCCCAGAGAGGCCATTTCAGAGACCTACCCCTAGGCATGCATTCTCTTTCTCAGGGTTGTTCCTTGCTTAGAAAAATAATTCAGCAATATTTCTCCTATTTGCTTTTGAAAGAAGAGAAATATGGCTCTGTTCCACCTGGTCCACAGGCAACCAGACTTTAAGGTTATCCTACTTGTTGCCTGAACGTCGTTGTTACCCTGTTCTTTTCTCAAAGTGCCCAGATTTCACATTGTTTAAATAATTTGTGCAGTTAACATAATCATCACAGGGTCCTGAGGTGACGTTCATCCTCAGTTTATGAAGATGATGGGATTAAGAGATTAAAGACAGGCATAGAAAATCACAAGAGTATTGACTGGAGAAGTAATAAGTGTCCATGAAATCTTCACAAGTTATATTCTTCTGCCATGGCTTCAGCCGGTCCCTCCATTCAGGGTCCCAGACTTTCCGCAACAAGCAACATTCTTAAAGGAAAGATTTTTCAACCCAGAATTTCATATCCAGCACACTAAGCTTCATAATTGAAGGAGAAATAATATCCTTTACAGACAAGCAAATGCTGACAGAGTTTGTCACCACCAGGCCTGCCCTACAAGAGCTCCTGAAGGAAGCACTAAACATGGAAAGGAACAATCAGCACCAGCCACAGCAAAAACATGCCAAATTGTAAAGACCATCAATGCTAGGAAGAAACTGCATCAATTAATGAGCAAAATAACCAGCTAACATCATAATGACAGGATCAAATTCACACATAACAATATTAACCTTAAATGTAAATAAGTTAAATGCTCCAATTAAAAGACACAGACTGGCGAATTGGATAAAGAGTCAAGATCCATCAGTGTGCTGTACTCAGGAGACCCATCTCATGTGCAGAGACATACATAGGCTCAAAATAAAGGAATGGAGGAAGATCTACCAAGAAATAGAAAACAAAAAAAGGCAGGGGTTGCAATCCTCATCTCTGATAAAACAGACTTTAAACCAAGAAAGATCAAAAGAGACAAAGAAGGCCATTACACAATGGTAAAGGGATCAATGCAACAAGAAGAGATAACTATCCTAAATATATATGTTGTTCCTCTTTATGTGTTCATGTGTTCTCATCATTTAGCACTCACTTACAAGTGAGAATATGTGGTATTTGGTTTTCTGTTCCTGTGTTAGTTTGCTAACAAAAATGACCTCCAGTTCCTTCCACATTCCTTCAAAGGATGTGATCTCGTTCTTTGTAATGGCTGCATAGTATTCCATAGGTGTATGTACCATATTTTTTTTTATCCAGTCTATTGTTGATGGCCATTTAGGTTGATTCCATGTCTTTGTTATTGCGAATAGCACTGCAATGAATATATGCATGCATGTGACTTTGTAACAGAATGATTTATATTTCTTTGGGTATACATTCAGTAATGGGATTCCTGGGTTGAATGGTATTTCTGTCTTTAGGACTTTGAGGAGTTGCCACATTGTCTTTCACATGTCAGGATTGGTGTCTCCATTTTCTTCCATTATTTCCGTCTCAGTAGTGCCTAGTTCCACCCTGGTTACACTCAGCCTCTATGGAATGCTGAGACATCAATCCTCCAGAAAGAGATCCCCCTTGTATGCCTGGGTGAAGCACATTTCTTTCCCATGACACATTAATTAATCAGGCTACCTAAGACACCCTGACTGCTGCTCCTTTATAGCAGTGTATAAGCATTGATAAATGAATCTATAATTTACACGCCCACCAACAGTGTATAAGCATTCCCTTTTCTCCACAACATCACCAGCGTAGTATTTGGAGAATAATAGTATTGTTATTCTCCAAATATGGAGTTGTGGTGAATAACAGTATTTTTTGACTTTCCAATAATAATCATTCTGAATAGTGTGAGAAAGTATCTCATTGTGGTTTTGATTTGCATTTCTCCAATGATCAGTGATGTTCAGCTTTTTTTCATGTGATTGTTGGTCACATGTATGCCTTCTTTTGAAAATTGTTCACATCTTTTGCCCATTTTTTAAGGGAGTTGTTTGTTACTTTTTTGTAAATATGTTTAAGTTCCTTATAGTTGCTGGATATTAGTTATCCAATGCATAGCTTGCTGAAACATTCTCTCATTCTGTATGTTGTTTGTTTACTCTGTTCATAGTTTATTTTGCTGTGCAGAAGTTCTTTATTTTAGTTAGATGCTATTTGTCAATTTCTGCTTTGGGTGCAATTGCTTTTGGCGTCTTTGTCATGAAATTTTTGTTCATGGCTATGTACTGAATGGTATTGCCCAGATTGTCTTCCAAGGCTTTTATAGTTTGGGATTTTACATTTAAGTCTTCAATCCATCTTGAGTTAATTTTTGTATATGGTGTAAGAAAGCAGTCCAGTTTCAATCTTCTGCATACTGCTTGCCAGTTATCCCAGTGCCATTTATTAAATAGGGAATCTATTTCACATCGATAGTTCTTGTCAGGTTTGCCAAAGATCAGATGATTATAAGTGTATGATCTTATTTCTTGGTTCTCTGTTCTGTTCCATTGGTCTATGTGTCTATTTTTGTACCAGTACTCTGCTCTTTTGGTTTCTGCACCCTTGCAACTTAGTTTGAAGTCGGGTACCATGATGCCTTCAGTTTCACTCTCTTTGCTTACAATTGCTTTGGCAATTTCATCTCTCTTTTGCTTCCATATACATTTTAAAATAATTTTTTCTAGCTCTTTGAAGAATGTCAATGGCAGTTTAATAGGAATAGCATTGAATCTATAAATCGTTTTGGGCAATATGGCCATTTTAATGGTATTGCTTTTTCCTATCCATTAGCATGCAATGTTTTTCCATTTGTGTTATCTCTGATATCTTTGAGCAGTGGCTAGTAGATCTTCTTATACAGATTTTTCACCTTTCTAAGTAGCTGTATTCTTAGGTATTTTATTCTTTTTGCAGCAACTGTGAATGGGAGTTTCTTTCTGATTTGGCTCTTGGCTTCATTGTTCTTGGTGTATAAGAGTGCTGTAGATTTTTTCACATTGATTTTTCATCCTGAGATGTCGCAGAAGTTGTTTACCATCAAAGATCAAAAGAGACAAGAAGGCCATTACATAATGGTAAAGGGATCAATTCAACAGGAAGAGCTAACTATCCTAAATACATATGCACCCAATATAGGAGCACCCAGATTCATAAAGCAAGTCCTTAGAGACTTACAAAGAGACTTAGACTCCCATACAATAATAATGGGAGA
>NW_012120710.1:5073707-5074036 GCF_000951035.1 Colobus angolensis palliatus | reverse complement strand
CACCCCAAATCAACAGAATATACATTCTTCTCAGCACCACATTGCACTTATTCCAAAATTGACCACATAGTTGGAAGTAAAGTACTCCTCAGCAAATGTAAAAAAACAGAAATTATAACAAACTGTCTCTCAGACCACAGTACAATCAAACTAGGACTCAGAACTAAGAAAATCAATCAAAACCACTCAACTACATGGAAACTGAACAACCTGCTCCTGAATGACTACTGGGTACATAATGAAATGAAGGCAGAAATAAAGATGTTCCTTGAAACCAATTAGAACAAAGATAACATACCAGAATCTCTGGGACACATTTAAAGCAGTGT
>NW_012120710.1:5072418-5072972 GCF_000951035.1 Colobus angolensis palliatus | reverse complement strand
ATGGGCAAAAACTGGAAGCATTCCCTTTGAAAACTGGCACAAGAGAGGGATGCCCTCTCTCACCACTCCTATTCAACATAGTGTTGGAAGTTCTGACTAGGGCAATCAGGCAAGAGAGAGAAATAAAGGGTATTCAGTTAGGAAAAGAAGAAGTCAAATTGTCCCAGTTTGCAGATGACATGATTGTATATTTAGAAAACCCCATCGTTTCAGCCCCAAATCTCCTTAAGCTGGTAAGAAACTTCAGCAAAGTCTCAGGATACAAAATCAGTGTGCAAAAATCACAAGCATTCTTATACACCAGTAACAGACAGAGAGCCAAATCATGAATGAACTTCCATTCGCAATTGCTTCAAAGAGAATAAAATACCTAGGAATCCAACTTACAGGGATGTAAAGGACCTCTTCAAGGAGAACTACAAACCACTGCTCAGTGAGATAAAAGAGGATACAAACAAATGGAAGAACATACCATGCTCATGGATAGGAAGAATAAATATCGTGAAAATGACCATACTGCCCAAGGTAATTTATAGATTCAATGCCATCCCCAT